>NC_047115.1:27591265-27671265 GCF_902500255.1 Thalassophryne amazonica | reverse complement strand
AGATTAATCCAGGTTTTTAGTATATTTCTTATTGTTACATGGGAAACAAGGTACCAGTAGATTCAGTAGATTCTCACAATCCAACAAGACCAAGCATTCATGATATGCACACTCTTAAGGCTATGAAATTGGGCTATTAGTAAAAAAAGTAGAAAAGGGGGTGTTCACAATAATAGTAGCATCTGCTGTTGATGCTACAAACTCAAAACTATTATGTTCAAACTGCTTTTTTAGCAATCCTGTGAATCACTAAACTAGTATTTAGTTGTATAACCACAATTTTTCATGATTTCTTCACATCTGCAAGGCATTAATTTTGTTGGTTTGGAACCAAGATTTTGCTCAGTTACTAGTGTGCTTGCTGTCATTGTCTTGTTGAAACACCCATTTCAAGGGCATGTCCTCTTCAGCATAAGGCAACATGTATTTTGACATATCCAAACTGATCCATGATACCTGGTATGTGATATATACACCCAACACCATAGTAGGAGAAACATGCCCATATCATGATGCTTGCACCACCATGCTTCACTGTCTTCACTGTGAACTGTGGCTTGAATTCAGAGTTTGGGGGTCGTCTCACAAACTGTCTGCGGCCTTTGGACCCAAAAAGAACAATTTTACTCTCATCAGTCCACAAAATATTCCTCCATTTCTCTTTAGGCCAGTTGATGTGTTATTTGGCAATTTGTAACCTCTTCTGCACGTCTTTTATTTAACAAAGGGACTTTGTGGGGGATTCTTGCAAATAAATTAGCTTCACACAGGCGTCTTCTAACTGTCACAGCACTTACAGGTAACTCCAGACTGATCAATGGGTGAGCCTTTGCCATTCTGGTTATTCTTCTATCCATTTTGATGGTTGTTTTCCATTTTCTTCCACACGTCTTTGTTTTTGTCCATTTTAAAGCATTGGAGATCATTGTAGATGAACAGCCTATAATTTTTTGCACCTGCGTATAAGTTTTCCCCTCTCCAATCAACTTTTTAATCAAACTACACTGTTCTTCTGAACAATGTCTTGAACGTCCCATTTTCCTCAGGCTTTCAAAGAGAAAAGCATGTTCAACAGGTGCTGGCTTCATCCTTACACAGGGGACACCTGATTCACACCTGTTTGTTCCACAAAATTGACAAACTCACTGACTGAATGCCACACTACTTTTATTGTGAACACCCCCTTTTCTACTTTTTTTTTTTAAACTAATAGCCCAATTTCATAGCCTTAAGAGTGTGCATATCATGAATGCTTGGTCTTGTTGGATTTGTGAGAATCTACTGAATCTACTGGTACCTTGTTTCCCATGAAACAATAAGAAATATACTCAAAACCTGCATTAATCTTTTTAGTCACATAGCACTATTATTATTCTGAACTACTGTATATATATATACATATACATACACATACATAGAGAGAGAGCCAGCAGCACACTAAGCCTGTTGATTCCCATGGTGATGGTACCAGTGGCATGAGTGTTGGTTCATGTTTAAAAACTATTTCAAATTTTATGCCACTACCCATTATTTAAAAAAAAAAAAAAAAAAAAAAACAATGTGTGTTGGGAGGGCAGCACATCCAAGAAAGACACATCCAAGCTGATCAAACTGATCAGGTTTGGCTCTGTGGATGGCATGAAGCTGGACTTTCTGTTGAACGTGGCAGAGAAGAGAACACTGGACAAACTGCTGGACATTATGGATGATGCCAGTCACCCTCTGCACACCATCATCAGCAACCAGAGGAGCCTTTTCAGCCATAGACTGCTTCTTCCCAAGTGCAGGACCAACAGAGTGAAAAACTCCTTTGTCCCTCAGGCCATCAGACTGTACAACTCCTCACTCAGGGGGAGGAGGAGTAACAGGAAGACAGAGGACAGGAAGGAGAGTAACAGTAGCAGCCAGTAAACCAGTATTGATCAGTATGTCTAGTATTTATATGTGTATATTTATATTTGTAACTTATTTTGTTTTGTTTTTACTTTCACTTTTAATAATCTGTGTGCTTCTTACCCTGTGTGCTGCTATACAATGCTGCTGGAACCTCAATTTCCCTGAGGAAGTCTTCCTAAGGGATTAATAAAATTCTATCTAATCTAATCTCTAATCTAATAAACCCACACACAGATAGGCCAAAGGAAGAAAAAAAACTAAGGGGCCACACCCACATTTCAAGCTGTCAGTCATAAAGAGAAAATGCTATGTGGGCTTTTAAACATTCAAGTTTACTCACAATAAAACAGTTCAACTCATTTCTATCAAATTTAACAACTGTCATATAGCAGGAGGGCAGAAATTTGATTTTAGATTCTGACCTTGGTCATTGACAAATCCTAACCAAAATTAAATCCCACCTTACTGTCCATAGGCTCAATGTACATAAAAAGTTTGATCAAAATCGTATAAAGTGTTCTGATGATATCTTGCTAAAATACATACTAAGGTGGAAATAAAAGACCACAGCCATCTGGTAGGATTTTTAACAGCTTCCCTCTTAAAGGTAATAAAATACTAAGGCTAACTGCCAATTTTTATATTTTTATTTATTAGAACTATTTTCAGCTCATTTAGACTTTTCAGCTGTGGCAGGTATTGTTTTGTTTCTCTTCCTCTCTCTGAGGATATCCGCCATTATAGACCCCTGTTTGTTAAAACAGGGCATTGATTATTTGTAAAAACATGAGTACAAATCAAACCGCCACTGCACGAGGACAGATGAGCGCTGCCTACCTGTGCACACAGAGGAAAAGGAGCAGTTATTGAACAATTGATTCGATGTGAAGGAGGTGCATTCTTTTTTTTTCTGGTGCTGAAAAAACCTTGACTGTAAAGGCGAGCAATCTCTCCACCTCCACCGCTAACGCCCAACTGTGTCCTCAATCTCCACTCCAACAGGCCCAGGTATATGCAACGTTTCCGCGCAGCGGTTATGTATTTGGCTTTCTATTCCCTTTAATAGGGGAAAAATTGGCAACATATTCTTTTACAGCCCCTTGGTACCATTAGAAAGCCTGCTGTCATTTGGATTATTTATGAAAAACTATTTCATGCTTACTTACATTTGCTGCTTATTTTCCCCCAGTGTGACCTGCAGCAGATTTAGTTCCATTTCCAAAGCCTTAAAGCCAATTCTTTATGTCTGCAGGTCACCCGTCTCGATTGAGTCAAGATTGAAATGCCAGCATGCGATGGGAAAGGTACGGCGAGAGGAAACCAACAGTCTCTTATTGTGCAGAGGGGCTCGAGTCAGGAGAAAAGAAAAAGGAGGGACACTGAAAGAGGGGCGAGAGCTAATATTGGGGACACCTGCAGAAATGGGGAGGTGATGCAAAGGCGGCAACAAAAAGTTGAGGAATGATGGCAATACACACATCCATCTGCACAAAAATAACAAAGACCAGATCTGAGTCAGCAAATCGACAAAGAAGGCGACTCTAAATCTGCAAGATTTACACTTCATCCTGAAACATGTCTATACAGCGGTTGTGTTTACAAGATCCACAGTGATATACTTTGATGGGGGATTGGTTTGCAGTTTTCTTCCTAGAATTTAGAAATCTATACTCATATCCGCATCTGTGTGAGAAAATTGGCAATCTCTTTTTCCAACGTGTTACATAAATCCAAATAAACTGAGAAAAGAAGTCAGCGGGCCGGCACAATCGCGCATTTATACTCATAATCCTACGCACCGCTTTGGTTCTGGGTTTGGCCCGGGCTTTATACAGTGACCCTAATAAAGTGCGGCGTGGCCGGCAGGTTTGTCACTGTCACAGGTAAACTATGTAATTAATGAGTGTGCAGGCGAGTGGATGGGAGCCGGCGTGTTAGCTTTTAAACACCTCTCCAGCTGACTGGGTTTGGGAAGGCCCAGCTGGACACAGCCAGTGGATCGATACGGGGTCAGGGGTCAGTCGACCCTTCCATTATGGCCGAGGTAGCTCCCATCATCTCCTAGCTAATGATGCCTGCAGGAGTGCCAGAGAGGAAGTCGCCGCAGAGCAAAGACCAGAATTAGCTTCTGCTGCTCGGTACTAATGTGGATTTCTCAAAACTCTCAATATAGTTTTTTATTATTATTATTACTAATATTGAAATTGATATTTCTATATTTACAAGGTGAAATCAAACATTTGAACATGAGCACATCTTCCAAATCTGAAACAACTTTGTTGTATTTGTCATTTCAGTAATTGAATGAGTTTTTACCATACTGTTTGAAAGTTGAGCACATGCCTAAAACTTTTTTTAAAATAATGAAAGCTTGTTAAATATCTAAAATTTGATATAAGATGGGGAAAAATGCATGGCTCTTTTCACCTTTTTGCAATTGGTTAAAAATACATAAAATTTTCTTGGTGATGTCTATCAAATTATAAGAAAATCTGTACTAAGTCAGGTTTTTACAGCAGTTTTATGACTGCGTTATCATCTGTAACGATCTTTGTGTTGTCATCTACAGGGTAATATACAAACAAAGAAAATGAGTTAGAGGGTTTTTTGTTTGTTTGTTTAAGCTCAAATTAATAAACAAATAAAAACTTTCAGGCAGGTTTTTGTGAAACATGGTGGAGGGCTAACAAAGAGCCTAATAAATTTTTAATAAAGGGGATCATCATCAAGGGGTGAATCAGGGTTTTTAAACCACTTTCAGTAATCGAAGGTCTGACAATTTTTTTTAACTTCTGTCTTATTTTTAAAAACTTTTTTTTTCCAGATTCAACTTTTCACTTATGACAAAATTGATTTTAATCAGTCCAGCGTTTAGTTAGAACATAATCAGTATCACAGGCTAAACAGACGTAAGAATGTAATGGTACAGAGCAAATTAAACCCCTCAAAGTAAACCGCCTCTAGTTGCCTCCGAACTGGCGAAAACGCCATGAGGGCCTCAGAGACAATCCACCCGTAATGACTCGGTGTGGAGCTGCGGCACCAAACAAAAAGGAGGCTAAGGTGATATGCTAACCAACGGTCATTTTCAAAAATGTATTTACATTGACTGAAATAAACATGCACAGATGTGTGTATAGAAATTTTCTCCATTATACCAGACGGTTCTACGAACCTTTTGACCAATTTGTTGGTGACAAGAAGCAGTTTGTAGCTTGCCCCGCACCATTACATTGTATAACCGTTTAGCCTGCGGCGCTGTTAGCATGCTAACTCAATACTGGAACGATTACAGTCATTTTGTCCAAAATGAAAGGCTGAACCCAAAAGCAGCTTTTTTTGAGAAAAAAAGGCGCAGATTGAAAAAAAATCCCAGAACTCCCCATTTAACATGACATAACATCAGTTCTCAGGAAATAATTCATGGAGAAAATTAAAAATGAGTAAAAAATATGAAGTGTTCACAATGAAGATATTTGCAATGAAAATGTAGGATTTTGGATTTAGTGTGGTTCCAGATAAGTTTATCCAGCGGGGGGGGTCTTTAATGGTTGCATGGTAACAGATAAGGCTCTCATTAGAAGGACAAGTTGATTATGGCTTTGGCAGTGGTTTGCACTCTCCAAATGGCCTTTCAATTTCACCCTTTAAAAATGAGACATAAATTAATAACTGAAATGTTTCTTTAATGAAAATGAAAAGCTTAAGTTTGATTTTTGTAAGATAGAAATTCAAATTATAGTATTACTTTGACACACAGGCAAAGATTTCAAAACTCACAGAGAGAGCTGATCCATAACATTTAAAGTTGGTTTAAATACAAAATGTAAGAGTGTATTTCCTTTTATTTCCAAAATGTTCAGATGTTAATGTTTGATGTAGAATATTTCAGTTTGTGCACAACTGACAAGAAAAAATAATAAAGGACCAAATAGAGACACAGTTGTTTTGCAGCAGAAACTACTGTAAATTCAACAAACTTCTTAAGCTTGGCTTTACTAAGCATCAGATCAGCAAAGTTGCTGCAAAACTCAGCCGCATGCTGCTATAATAGGTGTTGTTATAATTTTTTTTTTAAACTTTCATTTTATAAAGCAATTCTGTCATCATAATAAATCCCAAATACGTGTGACAAGAGAGCCTGTGGCTAATGTTGGTGGATAGAAAAGGACAAAGAGAACAGCAGGGGAGCATGGGAAAATATTTCTGAACAGATTGTTTGATTAATAGAATGAACTTTAAGGTTATTACAACAAAAAACCCATTACGTCAGTAATTTTAGTCATTTTAACCATTAATCAACATTGCATTGTTCAATGCTATATTGAATAGAAATTTATACATTTAAAAACTTAATAACCATTTGAAATCTTCATACCACATCAAATTTAGAAATTGTATTTTTTTTATTTCCTTATTTGTATTGTTTCAGTTGTTGATGTCCTTACAAACAGCCCCAAAGGTGGTGGGAATGATAATAATAAAATATAATAAAATAATAATAATAAAGTAGTAGTAGTAGTATAACAATTTCCACCAAAAAGTACAACATGCTTCAAACCATAAATAAATATGGAGAACTTTGTCAGAAAAAAGTCTTTTGTCTGGTGGGGGGGTTATAGATACGAAGGTTAAGAAAACTCCAGATACATAATTCTATAATGTAAAAACATGGCACTTTATTCAGATCTGTACTTCCCAGTTGAAAATAATTGCTGCCTATTACAGTTCTGTCACTCCCCATTAATATATTGTTTTGATACCAGTTATCAATATGTTGTTGACTGATACCAACCTGTCATTCCGATTGACTTGTTACATTATTTAAATCATTTGTACATGGGTGAAATCATGCTTTTGAATCTTGATGACACCTTTAAGCCTGAAGTGGAGCATGATTGTACTTGGTTGAACTAAAATCAATAAAAAAATATCCTGTTTTACACAGGTGCCTGAAACGTTTCACTTTATATGTGCATCAACACTAACAAACTTCCCTCATGTTAATGCCATCCACTAATTCTGATCACTTTTTACGCAAACACAATACTCTCTGTAACGGATGTCAGAACTCAACAGCTCATTTGCCCCACATCTCTCTCTGCTTTGAGTTTGATAGCGCAGGTGCCCCGAGGAATACTGTGACCGCTTTTGTTCATGATGTTGATACATAATTAATATTACAGCAGGGGAGCATGGGAAATCGTTCCTGGCCAGATTGAGTTTGATCAATATTCTCAAAGGGCAGCGGCGTCATTAATCTAAAACTTCCCTTGCATTAGCAGGACTGTTCAATCCAGACCACTCTTTACTCAGACTCAACAGCCACTCCAGCAGATCCATACAGAGATCAAAACTCATCAGCTAATTTACAACCCACTCACATTTTTTTTAAATCTAAGAACTGTGAAAATTTATTTTAATGATGTTGCCATTGTAATGTAACAATAATATTAATAATAACAATAATAAGAGTAATTGTTTATTTAAAAATGTGTAGAGGAGGTTATAATATATATTACATATTACAGAGGTGTAAGACTTATTTATTGGTGGCTCTACAGTGAGGTTTGATGGGGCTCAGGCCCCCACTCTCTCCCTGAATTTAAGGAGTCCACCAAAAAACTTGTACTTGTTATCAATGTTAATTTTGATGGCATATTTTGGTTTAGTTTAAGTCATAGTTGACTAAAATGTAATTTAGTTTTAATCATAATTTAGTCACTTGAATTGTTTTACTTTTAGTCTAGTTTTAGTCAACTAAATCTACAGGAGATTGATTGCTGTCAAAATTAACACTGCTTGTCATTCAAAATCCCTGTTTTCAGCTTCACTTTCTCAGCACCACTATTCATTATTGGATTCAGTCCCATTTCTCTGACCACATCACAAACTGCATACAGTATAAATGGATAAACCTTCCGTGGCATCACCCATTGATTTTCTGAAGAGCGGGTTTGAAGCTCAAGCAGCTTGGCAATATCTGACTGCACTGCACCTAACGCCAGGCCAGTGCACAAATTGATAAATGGGAGGGGCATGGGTAAGACCAGTGTGACCTGGGCAGGACAAATGAAGCTTGAACACAGCCACCTATCTATCCTATCTCCTAGCTGAGGCTAACAAGCCAGGTAACCTGGGTTTGGTGATTGCTGTTTGTCTTTCGGCTGCACCAGGTTGTTCAAGATTACCACAGTGAACCTAGCAGAGATCAACATTAGGATTTTTGCACATGTTTTCCCACCAGATGCCCTTCCTTATGTAACTTCAGCACTACACAGAGAATCAGACACAGCCCCAAGTCTTCTCAAGCAGGTTTCCAGCCAGTAACTAATCTGGACGTACTCCACTTCACTTATGAAATCTGATGGGATCAGGTGCACACAAAGCAGAATGGCTGCATCTGGGTTTGGGTGATAGATTAAGATGTATTTTTGCAGATTGGGTGGTGGTTTAAATCACAGGTTACTTGGGTGCGACCGTTAAAACTATGACACATAGTCCCATTAACCATGGCACTATCAGTGTAGCTAACATTGCCTAGCTGTCCATACCTGTAAATTAATGCTAACATTGCTAGCATACAAATTCATTCATTCACCTACGTACTCCAATTTAGGGTCACAAGGGGGCTGGAGCCTATCTCACCAGTCATACGGCGAGGGGTGGGTACACCCTGGACAGGGCGCCAGTGTTTCGTTAGACAAACACATTCACACGCACACCTACAGTCAATTTAAAGTTTCCAATTCCCCCACCTGCATGTCTTTAGAAGTGGGAGGAAGCCAGAGCACCCAGAGGGAACCCATCCAAACACGGGGAGAACGTGCAAAATCCACACAGAAAGGCCCAAGTGGGAGGTGATCTCGGGACCTTGTTGTTGTGAGGAAGCTGTGCTAACCATGACGCCGTGCTGCCCCATGCAAACGGAATTATACTAAAACCTTACTCGCCAGAAATCCAGGAGCAGACATCTTAGGTCAGATATTACAATTTAGCGCACAGCAAGTCATATGATTATCTCAGATATCTGCAATAAATTGCAACTGAAGAAGGATTTCCTTATTTCAGCTACAGTTTGCCAAAAAGGCAAATGGAAGACTCAAGCCTAGATAAGAACTTTGTTCTTCTGTTGAACTCCTTTTGTGTTCCACTTCACCATGAAGC
Organism: Thalassophryne amazonica; assembly: GCF_902500255.1. NCBI lineage: Eukaryota > Metazoa > Chordata > Actinopteri > Batrachoidiformes > Batrachoididae > Thalassophryne > Thalassophryne amazonica. Next base: position 27,662,202 of record NC_047115.1, on the reverse strand, counting down.
TTTTAACTAATGAGACAACAGACAAAAACTACACTATCCTCAGTTTCTCTAATCAAAGACACCAATAAGTTGACACTGTGTTCTTGGTGGCTTCCCTCACTAATCTCCTACTGTTGCAGCCACTCAGTTTTTGAGAACTGCCTACTCTAAACAGCTTTACCTTATAGTCCCATATTCTTTATATTTCTTATGACTGATATAAATGGAACCCCAGACATTCAGGGACTTGGAGAAGTTCATGTATCCATCTCCTGACTTGTCTAAAGAAAACTGGCTGTAAAAGTGGTGATTTAGTTGTGTTACAGGTTATAATGTTAGGAGTGCGGTGATCCAGTATTTCAGATCAGTATCTGTCCAATATTAGCCTAAATTAAAAGATCAGATATTAGAAATTAAGGGGAAAAAAATCTGTCTTCTATTGAAAAACTGAGACGTGTTGTAAAGTGTGTATGTTTCCTTTCGGGAAGTACAATATTGATTTCAAAGTTTCAGTTCATGCCTCTTTAAATAGTTTACCAAAGTACATCCAGACAAATGTATTTATTAACAGATTAGGTGCTTTAAGACAGGGAATAAAGTATCAGATTAGTACTGGCAGATATTGAAAATTCCTGTATTGGTATAGTATCAGTCATGAAAAAGGGGTATCATGCCATCCCTATTTATATAAAATACTGATGCATTCCATGATTTTAGTGGCTTGCCTCACTAATCTCCTACTTTCAGGGCCACTGAAAGTGATTTTTAGTGAAGCTTAGGGCTAGTGGCTGGTGATCACTTTAGTATACAAGTAGTATTTATTTCTTGTTGCTTAATGCTGACAAATTATACTGTATTCGTTGTCTTTCTGATGCCTGATACTGTTTTTCTTCTCTGTTTGAGGTGCGGCTCCAACCAGAGATGGGTGTGGTGTCTGTTTCTGTGGCCCTCCTGTCAAATGGTAAATGGACTGCATTTATATAGCACTTTTCCATCTGCATCAAACGCTCAAAGCGCTTTACACATCAATGCCTCACATTCACCCAAATGTGAGGCTGCTGCCATGCAAGGTGCCCACTACACACCAGGAGCAACTGGGGAATTAAGGACCTTGCCCAAGTGATTTCCCTTCCCTTAGTGATTTTCTGGTCAGGCTGGGATTTGAACCGAGGATCCTCTGGTCTCAAGCCTAACGCTTTAACCACTTTAACCATCACCTGTCCTGGGCACCGGCAACATTTCCTGTATACTCGTTTTGTGAATTGTTTTGTAAATCATGTCGGTAGCATGGCCCAAGCAGAGGGTCACCCGTTTGAGTCTGGTCTGCTTGAGGTTTCTTCCTCAAATCATCAGAGGGAGTTTTTCCTTACCACTGTCACCTGTGTGCTTGCTCTGGGGGTTGATAAGGTTAGAACTTACTTGTGTGAAGCGTCTGGAGCAAATTTGTTGTGATTTGGCACTATATAAATGAAATAAATTGAATTGAACTGGATTATGGCTTTGATATTTGTAGTTAATTTCTATTATATAATGACTGAGTGGATCCTTGTCATTTGGTTGGTGCTTTGTATGTCACGTAATTATTCATCCCATTTGTCTTGCATTGCATTTAGCATGCAGTTTGGTTCCATTTAGCATGCAAATTTGGTTCCATACGTTTTGTGCCATTGCACACTGTGAACCCCACCCATTAGTGGGGGAGGCGTTTAACTAAACATACGGAGTTTGTTTTACTGACAGACAACGATTTGAAGGAGCTAAATGACGGTGCTTAATTCTTCTAACACACACACAAAACGAATCCACTGCACTGTACGCCGTCTGGAGGCATGACGAGCTGGACTCATTTCTGATGTGATTTTTTCGCTACACTGAGGAAGTACACAGTCTTTTTTTTTTTCCTTTTTTTTTTTTTTTTTTTTAGAAGTTAGTGCACGGCATCACAGACTACATCATCACAATTATTTTTGGACTCCTATTTAAAGTTCGTATTGGATTGTTGATATCAAAGCAGCAGTGACGCACCAAATGTCCCTTTCTGTTATTTATAAATTAATATAATATCAAAGGACAAGTATCTATTTTAGCTGTTATATAAAACAGATAATGAATGTTTTTACATTCTTTCAATGGAATAAATATTTAATTTGGTGAAAGCTGGAACGTACCATTCAACTCTGCTTTGCCTCATTGAATGGTATGCGCGAGCTTTTGCCTCATGACATATTCGTACCATTGAACTTATAAACATTCATTATTTGTGTATTATGTTGTAGAGATTTGATTTCACTATAAGGGCATAAATTAAGACATTTTTACATAAAGAAACAATTTTTTCTTCTTTTTTATGTGTAAAAATGTGCAAAAGTTTTTCATACTTTAAATAACTTCTTTTTCTTTCTTTTTTAATTAAATTCCACTGTATGTGGTTTCAATCAGTAAATGTGTAACATATACAATGACTGTTGATGCTCCGTATGTGATCCTAATCCTCTGGTGTCTAAGAATAGTGTATGTTAGTGGAGACAATATATTATCTTCCTAAGGACAGGCTAATCTATTACCAGCCTTGTCATGGTGTGAGTGAAATGCTGGTACTGGAGCAACTGTGCGTTCAGAGGCATCATTCAGGACAATGAGCTATGGCCAGAAAATGACAAGACAGAAAAATGTGCCCACTTTTCAGGCTGTACAAATGACGTTTAGCCACAATAACTCACAACTGGACACTTCATTTCAAGTTGGAAGCTGGCTGGCCAGTCACAAGCTATTATACCATCTTCTTTATTTGTGGCCCGTGGTTTTGGTAGTTGGGTCCTCAAATAAATACTGCTAAAATGCCACTTCAGTCAAAAATACTGGCCCGTTCTTCGTCTGCTGTGACTCGGGCCAGATGACAACCTGTTTCTGACGGTATAAACCTTTGAGAGTCAGGTTGTCGGGCAGCAGGCATCCATCAGTCCTGTCGGCACCACAAGATATATATGCAAGTGAATAAAAGTGACCACTGCTGCTGATCGCTTGCAGCAGTTCTCAAAGCATCATAGTCAATGAATGAATTGATTACCTATTTATCATTGGGGAACTGCTTGCTTAGAGGAATAATCACTCACCGATAAAGAAGAAATGGCTTTGAATACATTTCAAGGATGACAATCTTTGAGCGGTAATAGTATAATTTGTCACTTGTGACAGTCGATTTGATTGTTCTCAATATTTCAGCCTGCTGGAATATTGGACAGAATCACACCGGCTTGTTGGTAATAAGACAGTCAGAAGAACACTTAGACTTCCTGAGGTGACAGCGGCTTTATCGCGCATCGCCTCATAAACTCCCACATATTTGTTCCCCGCTATTATCAAATGGGTGTTTAGGGTGCTTCATTGTGTGTGTGTGTGTGTGTGTGGTGTGTGTGTGTGTGTGTGTGTGTGTGTGTGTGTGTGTGTGTGTGTGTGTGTGTGTGTGTGTGTGTGTGTGTGTGTGTGTGGGGAGAGAGAGAGAGAGAGATGGAGAGGGAGAGAGAGATTTCGCATAGAGGACCACAACCTGCACACAAAAAGTGGGTTGATCCAAAAATGCAATCTCTGGTGCTAAAAATGAAACCAGAGGAAATGCCAACTCTTGCTGTTCCTTGAATGGCCACTTGAGGCTGGCTCCAGAAGTGAGTCACTCCTCATAGAAACTCATGTTAAAATCCCCAACTTTACTGCAGAAATAAACATGCATACAGCCTGATAGTTTGTTTCTCCATTCATGACAACTATACACAAGGGTTTTTTTTAAATAAGTCAGTAGTTTAACCTATTTTGAGCCATAAATTTATGAATAATGTAAGGGCGTGTTCACTTTGAGTGACAGCTGTGTGCCAGAGTCAGGGCCCCAATAGCAGTGTCTGCTAGCTGCTTTTGACTCGTTTGTCCTTTCTGAGCATTTATTACAAACAACTGAGATCATATGTCTTTGTTGTGTAGTTAATTGTACCATCAAGGAAGTAGGCACACCAATATTTTGGTTGAGTGAAATTTTAGTATTATTTCATTTGTATGTTAGCACCAGGTTAGCACGAATTAGCTGGTCCACTGATGGTGCAACAGCTACTAAGCCAGTATGCCATACGGACATTTTAATACTAACACCCAAGACATGCATTATGAAAACAACCACCCAGTCCACAAAAACACACACTGGTTAGCCTGTTAGCCTTAGCTTCGCTTGTTTGGTATCTGCAAGATGATAGTGGTCGTGGTGTTGGGTGATGAGTTTGAGGCTTCATTCCACCTAGGTCAGGCTAGTCTTGCCTGTATTCCATCTCTTTAAACATTTGTAGGTCGGTCAAGAGATAGGCTGAGTTGAGGACTGCCAAAATGGTGACATTTGGCCCACTCCAATTTAACCTTCAAACCAGCAATGGGTGACCGTAATCCTGGTTGAATAAAAAAAGGTTTTGAAGGACTTTAATGGAAAATAAGACTGATCTCGTGCAGCCATGATCAAGCTCAGGTCAATAAACTGCCTGCTTGTCCATTAAGTTGCCACATCTGTCAAAAAAATGGAAGGTTGTCTTTAGACGGCAGATAGAATTCACTAGGTCTTTCTGTCTTGCATGCAGGAAATTAATCAAGGAAATGGGGGGTTTTGGTGAGCCTATCGCTCCTAATCTGTCCTTTGTCCAAATGTAGCCGTCTCCAGGCCTCACCAATCAAGAGCAACACGCTGGCATTATGAAAAGACACTTGTTCCCTGCATAATTGTGGGGAGGTTCTCACTGCCGAGTTAAATGGGAGGTGGAGGCACAGGGAGGGGGGGTTAGGCTTGTTTGCCCATGTAAAGTGTGATCCAGATAATAGCAGTCTCATCAAAGGCAGCAATTACATTCATTACAACGGCACAAGGCAGGCCTGCAAGGAAATTAAGTGGTGAGAGGAAAGAAAAGCTTAATATATACCTCCTTTATCCTATCTCCCCGTACCTCTCCACTGTTTTTTCAAATGCTCCACGTGGAGCGGGAGGCCTCGAGAAAGAAACTGTGTCAGCAGAAGACGAATAAATCTCGTCAAAGCCCCCCTTCACCTTTCTGCTGTTACTATGGCTGCACTTGTCCGGGATTAAAAAGCTTTTCCGGGAGGGTAATCTCTAAATGCAGCTTTCCTGCGCGCCCAACAAATGACACCCGTACTTAAAAAAGTGCTTAAGACCTTACTCCAAATTAAATTCCAATTTCTTTCAGGAGAGGAGGCGCGGTCCAGTTGTCTTGTGTGGTTTGAAAGCACAAACAGCCTGTTAATCAAGCAGTTAAGAGGAGGAGGGAACCTTTCCACTCAGGCCTTTTAAATGTGAATCAGACCAAGTGGGCAACACTGAAACCGCCTCAAAGGCAGGTGTTGTGCTGCAGAAAAATCCAGTCTCATTTGAATTGTCGAGGTTTTGAATTCAGATCATTGTCTGAAAACACGCTGCGCATGTTTGACCAGGTGTTACATTAAATATTATGATTAAAAGTAAATCATTCAACAATCTAGTGCAGTTATTTTCATGCATTTTTCCATTTTGTGCCATTTGATGTAATGTCCACATGCAGTATCATGTGCACTTAGTGTCATTAATAAAGAAGATCTTAATATATTGCACAGTGGACGTGTCATTAATGCAAAATTAAGTCTAGCCAATTATTTCCCTCAAGTATTTTTAGGCTTAATAAATCAGTCCTTCAAATTAAAAGGGCTGCTTTTTGTCCAAACTGCATGAAAAGTTCAGTGGAAATAAAATAAAAAATGTTATGATTTATGCAAAAGGAATTAAAAACAAAACCATTCAAACCAATGAGAGCACGGAGACATGCACACTCTGTCTTTCCACACCAACAAATCATTACAGCCATGTGTAAATTATTCAGCAGGATCTGGCCCCGGTGGAAACCTGAGCATAATTAAACTGCAATAAAATAACATTAGTGTGGACAGGCTGTTAGAAGGTGATGTAATTGGCTGCTCTGGTAACCACGGTTCAACTGATGAGGTCAACTTTCATGTCTTACACCAGCCCCTCCCCACGGTATTGTCCAGTGATACAGACGGGACTGTCGAGATGTCCTAGTCGACGGCATCTGTGGACAGCGGAGCTCAGGTCTGCAGAAACAACACGAGTCCAGTACTAAAACCCAAGCGGCCCTTAAAATTTATATCTCAGTGTGAAGGATGATGGGAAATGACTGACAGCTTCAAAAGTGAGACATGTGTGCCATCTAGTGTCCAGACGTTGAACTGGATCCATATGTTGACTTAAAAAATAATACAAGGTTCACCAGCGGTGCTCCTGGAGATCATCTGTCCTTCTTGTTTTCCACATGTACCTGCTGCAGGCACAAGCTGTCAATTAGTCAAGTGTTTCCTGGCTCTTGATTGGTTGTGCATGCCTGATTTAGTTCATTAGCAGTGGGTGGAGCAGAGAAAGTAGGAAAACATGAAGTGCAGGTGATTTCCAGGAGCAGGGCCAGTGACCTGGTTACAGAACTCCAGTGCTGGAACTTTTTACCTCCGCCAAGGAGGTTATGTTTTCGGTCGTGTTTGTTGTCTGTCTGTTTGTCAGCAGGATAACTCAAAAAGTTTTGAATGGATTTTGATGAAATTTTGTGGAGTGGTTGGAAATGACAAGAGGAACAAGTGATTAAATTTTAGTGGTGATCCGGATCATGATCCGGATCCCGATGCTAACGCATTAGCATGTCTATGGCATTTTCAATGTTAAAAGTTAGCATTAAGCAGTTGCAGCTGTCATCACGTTGGGTGCATTTGTTTTCAAATTGTAATATTTCTTACATTTATTTTTGTTTATATATAATAATCTAATGATTATTATATACAATTTTAGAGAAAGAGACAAAAAGAAATAGATCACTGTGCCAAGGAGGGAATCTCTTTAGGGTCAGTGACCCTATGGCCTTGTTTAGAGAAGTGTTTCATAAATGTTAAAAAAAATTCATATATTTGCAGTTTAGTTGAATAATAAATTGAATTTGTCTCTTATTTGTTTTTGTCTATAAGCACATGCAATATCAATATCAGTGCTCAGATGACAGTAGCTTCTGGGAAAGGTGAAAGTTGCAATAAACTGTGATGCCAAGCGCTAAGGATACATGCTATCCAGTCACAGCAGATGAAACTTTTTTTTACTACTGAGCAAACATCATTGTTAGACTTTTTTAGGTTCAATGATTCCATGGCGTGTAGATGTTATAGCGTCAGTGACCCCATGCCCTTGGCGGAGGTTTGCACTCTGAGTGCTTCTAGTTTCAATTATAAATCGACAGTGAATTCTATCACTGCCCATTGAGAGCAACATCCTGCCCACTGTGACAGTAGGGATGGGAAGTGATCTTGTTTTATTGATATTGATGCTATTATTGATTCTGCTTATTGGTCTGATTCTTTATCTTTTTTCTGATCAGTTCTGTGTGTTGAAAAAAGGAAAACCTACACAGATTTTCAACATTAATGCAGCTGTTTTCCTTGTTGCTAGATGCAGAGTTTGATGTTATGATGCTAGATGTGGCATCACGATGTGCATTTCTGCAATGCAGAAATATCAGAGTAAGATGGCAGTATTGATGAGAGGAACTGATCATGTCTGAGGCATACAATTCCAATGGATTGAAAAATTTGGTCCTGTTTTTCACTTGATCATCTTTTTTTTTTCCTCTGATCCAAAACATTATTACTGACTCAGCTTCCCTTTGTAGCTGCTCTTTCTGATTCTAAAAAAGACTATGTAAGTGTTTCTTCTTTATAATGATGTTGTACAGCCACAGTTTGACCACGGTTAAATAACTGTAAAAAGGAAATATTGTTGCAAGGACTGAACCTGCTGGTGGTCTTCAGGTAATTACAGGTCAAAATCACTGTTGTACACAAAGTTGTGCTCATAAACTGTAATCATAAAAATCATAAAGCAGGTTATTCACATTACGGAAGCAGGTACACAACCCCAAATCACAGAAAAACAAAGCAGGATGGAATGGAAAATACAATTTTAAAAAATAAATCACAGTGATTCTTACATTTATTTTGGTTTGTATTTCATTGCAGACAGTAGGAACCCAAGGATGTTTTGTGTGGTCAACTTCATATATTGTTAATATACATCCTTCACTGTTTTAAGGTCTGGAAGACAGTTTAAAAAATGGGACATAGGCAATTTTGGGCTAGTAAGGATGTTTTTTACAAATTAATGTTTCAAACTGGTTACGTCACAGGTGATTGTAAATATGATTTTGTACAAAATTCAGGTATTTGCATATTTCTCTCTGTACAGTGAATGATATGAAACGATTCAAAGACTATGGAGGAATTTCAGTCAATAAAAGACAAGGGCACAACCCTAAAGTGAACACCTGTGATCTCCGATCCCTCGGGCAAAACTGCATTAAGAACCGTCATTCATCAAGAACTGATATAACCACATGGGCAAGGGATTACTTTGGGAACCTTTGTCAAGCCCTGCATATGGAGATGCATTCACAAATGCCACTGAAGAGTGTACTATGTTAAAACAATGCCTTATGTTAACCTTGTACAGAAGCAGCTTTGAGTTCTCTGGGCTCAGAGGCCTCTGGGTTGGACCATCACATGATGGAAATGTGCATTGTGGTCCAATAATTCAGTATTCTTGATTTTTTTTTTTATTTTTTTTAGAAGGAATGGACAATGTGTGCTCCAGACCAAAGACGGAAATGACCATCCACACTGTTATGAGCTACAAGTCCACAAGCCAGGGTCTGTCATGGTATGGGATTGTATCAGTGCCCTTGGCAAAGGTCATTTACATTTCTGTAATGGCAGCATTAATGCAAAAAAAAAAAAGTACACTGAAATTTTAGAGCAACATATGCTGCCATCAAGATGACGTCTTTTCCAGGGACGTCCACGGAATTTTCAACAAGACCATGCAAAACCACATTCTGCACACATTACAAAGACATGAGTACAGAACAGGGTGTGGATACTGGACTGGCCCTTCCTGCAGTCCTAACCTGTCCCCAATAGACAATGTGTGACCCCGTACTGTTACACACCTTATAAAGTGCTTGCCAGAAGAATGGGACAAAATTAAACCTGAAACGCTTCATCACTTGGTACCATCAATGCCAAATGTCTTTTAGGTGTTGCGAGAAGGAAAGGCAACAATACAATGTGGTACATGCTTTAGCATCCCAACATTTTTTTGGAACATTTGCAGGCCTTAAATGCAGTAATGCATGTGTATAAACAAATAAAATTAAGTTGACCACACTAAACAGGAAATATGTTGTCTATCTACACAATGAAGCCAAAGTAAATGTAAATGTGATAGTTACATCATGGGTGCTCACCCCCCGTCCCAATCCCAACTTTTTCTCATTTGTGTTGTAAGTGGTCCATGTAATCTTTAATACTGGTGTGCTGATGGGAGCAGTTAAGTAACAAGACAGCAGACTCAGTCAACGTGGTCATTAATCATCTTCTTCTCTGTGGTTTTCTTTGACTTTTGACACAAATGGAGCAATGTGATCTTCACCAAGTGCTTTCTGGTAAATTATTGATTGTGATAAAACATGAATGAGTCAATAGCTTTTGAAAGTAATGCAATTGCTCTGCCTCATTTTACACTTACACATGATGCAGCTGTGATCTCAGCGTGTGAAGTGACAGATGTGACTGGACAGCCTGTCAGTTACTTTCAGGTGGAACTTCAAATAAATGCAATATGTCAGCAACAAAAACATTAATAATGACAAAATATATTGAAGGTGTACAGAATAGATTTCAGTAAGTAGGTTCATTCATACTATGGAAGAGGTTTATGAATAAATATATATTTTCTTCAAACAATATTGTACAATCTGGCCACTAGGTGGCACGACAAACACCCAGATCAGAAATAAGTTGTTTCAGTTGAAGGCCAGGACTGTCAAGTAACCATATTCAAGATTTTGCTTTTCATTAAGAACAGTTTACAACAATCTCTATAAAGTCTCATAGAACCCAAATCATATTGAACTGGAATTTTTGATCAGATAATTGAATAAAATCTAGGAAAGTGGCAGGAAGCACATGAGAAAGGGAGAAAGGGAGCACAGCCTGGTGCTGATTTTTAAAAATAAAGGTGATGTACAGAGGTGTAGTGACCACAGAGACATGTTACTCACATGTACACGGTGACCTCGAAAGTCACTGTTCCTTGTTGTTGTTATTATTATTATATAAAGACTTAAATAAGCATCAGACCTTGTATTAACATTGTACCATTAGTTTTGAATAAACTGGCAAATTATAATTTATTATATTATTAATCAAATCTTGTAATACTATAAAATATTCAGAGAGAAAATGATCACTTTAACTACATTATTTTGAAACAATGTAGTTCACCCCATGGAGATTTTTCAAAAATTAAAAAAGTATGAGGTCACACAATGTAAACAAAGTGATGTTTAAACCACAAAAGTATCAGAAGTTTTTGTGGAGGACATCCTGTCGACTGCTGCTGCTGTTTATTATGTGCATCTTTAAGCCCCTATCACATATAGCAAGAATGTACAGGAACCAAGCCCGACAATGAAAATATTGCCATAATCCGACGCAGTCGGGAGGAAAAGAGGCGTGGTCAACAGTGTCAGAACGCATCCGGATTACCTCATCCACACCTGCACGATGCCATTCAAAGCGCATGTAGACAACAGGTAGATGACACAGACTGCTGTCAGACGACCATGAAAGGCGCTGAAGACTGCCCGATCGCCAAACGTCTGGATGGCAAACACAGGCCCAGAGTGAGAGGCAGCGCTGTGTTCCTCACACGCACGTGCGCGCACTCGCACACACGTGCGCGTGACCCAATTTCAGGAACCCAATTTCTCAAACTTTGTGGGTGAATTCATAAACAAGTTACAGTATTTGAAAGGCATAGACCAAAATGTTAAAACAAAACAAGAAAACAACTGGGATCTACTGTTATGTGCTTTTAGTAACAAAAAAAAACAAAATTGCACTTGGCAGCAGCACTGTTCAAATACTAGAGCACCAATAGGCCAACTGGTAGCTACTGTAGCCTACTGTTGAGCCCCAAACAAAATCAACACCTTTTTTAAAACAGTTCCTGAGGTTTTCTAGAGTAGTTATATCTTGCTTCCATGCTATTTGTGGCTTCAGGAGTCACATGGGTGCACTTTGATTATCAAGGTCACTGAGTGCAAACGGATAAACAAGTCCATCACATTGTATTTTGATGTAAACGTGCAGGAGTATGCATTTTAGGCCCTCAGGTCCTTAGACCCCCTCAATGCATACTAAGTGGATGGCCATACTGTAGAACCCTCCTCTGCAATTTACTTTTGCACTGCAAGGATGTATCTACAGGTAACCTCAAGTGTTCAGGAAGGTTATATAATACATGAAAGGCCCAATCTAGCAGTGGCAATAGCCCATACATGTAATGGTAGACTGGTACAGTGATGCCACCAAGTGCAATTTTGTTTTTTGTTACTAAAACACATAACAGCAGATCCCAGTTGTTTTCTTGTTTTGTTTTAACATTTAGGTCTATGCCTTTCAAATACTGTAACTTGTTTATGAACTCACCCTCAAAGTTTTGAGAAATGGGGTCCTTAAAGGGCCCCTTTTTACCCTTTTTTTGAGTCAGGACCCTTTTTGGACCCCTTTTTCTCCAAACTTTGAGGGTGTCCCACTGAAATAACAGTACAAACCTATCAGACCCCTCCCAAATGACCAATACCTGCAATAAAATTGGTAGGATACCCTCAAAGTTTCAAAATAATGGTAGTCCTCCTTTAGGCCTTTTTCAGCTCTGAGTATTTTGAGCGCCCCCTATTGGCCAACTTTGAGGGTGTCCCAGTAAAATAATGTATAGTACCTTCCCTGTAGTCTCCATACAAGAAACTAAGAACTGGGACACCCTCAAAGCTATGACTTAGAGGGGTGGGAACTTGTAACTTTTTTTATAATTGCCCCAGGGGGCCCAAAATAGGGGGTGCTGTAACATTGGTCATAGGAGGTCAATCATGGAACGGTTTGGGTTTTGAAGTTTGGGTAACATACACATCTCAGAAAAAAAAAAAAAAACATTCCAGCCCAAACCAGGGGGGTCAACAATCCAATATGTCTGATATTGTCTTATCCTTAGGAAAATCAATACTCAAAGTGCATCTGACTGGTCAGCTGAAAAAATAAATAAACACTTTGTAATGTATGATCTTCTTTTTCCTTGTTCGGTTTGTGTAACTCCCCAATCTGCTGGACACAGACAGTGAGACAGAAGAACCAGGACAGGAGCTTCAAATCAGGGATCAAATCAGCATCGTTTCAAAAAGAAGCCAAGCAGATGAGATTTCTTGAAGTGCTCACTGCCAGACAGAGGAAAGAGGATGAAATCAAGCAGGCTTGGTTTCAAAAACAGCTTGAAGAAAAGGACAACAGATTACTGGAAGTGCTGGAAGCCAAAGAAGCCAGCTTCCACATGGAGATGGAGGCTGAATTCCACCAAATACAGGAAGCCAAAGAACCCAACTTCCAAACTGAAATGGAACGTATGGTGGCTGAATTCAGAAGCTACTGAAAGCCAAGAGGCCAGCTTCCACAGACAGATGGAGTTCAAGGAGGATGAATTCTAGAAAATGCAGGAAGCCAGAGAGATCAGCTTCCAAACTCAGATGGAGATCAAGGAGGCTGAAATTGAAAAACAAGTAGAAGCAAAGGAGCCCAGCTTCCAGAAGGAACTGGCAGCGAAGGACGAGATTCTCCGGAAGGAGATGGAGGCCAAAGAGCAGTTATTCCAAAGAGAATTGGCAGCCAAGAAGAGTTCTTTGGGTTATCTTTATGTTGGTGTGTGTGTCCTTGTTGGTTTGGTGGCCACAAAATATTTAATAAAGTCATAAATATTTCCAGAACTTTGTGAATTAATGAAGTTTATCATGATGAAGAATGCATTAAATTTTGCCATTTGCACATCTATTAAACACTGCACTACATCAATCTCTCCTGCAGATGTCAACCAAGAGGAAAATCTCTGATCTTTCTGTACCTATTCCCTTTCAGGCTCCTGTGTCACCATGGTGGCCTCCATGAGGGGGGCTGCTTCCATGTTGATATGAAGAGCTCATTCAAAACCTAAGAAAACACAGCAATTCATTGTTGCAGTTAATTATGAATAGATAGCTATGGATGCAGTATTCCATTTCTCTTAATAAACACTGCCAAATCCTATATTCTGTAGCTTTAAAGCTATATGAAATTTGCCTACCAACATTAAAGAGGCATTGATCAAACCAACAAGAATGTTTTTCTTCCAGGGTGTCAAAGTAAATGTTATTCTCCACAGAATTGTTGCCATCATACATGTTAAAAAATATATTTTTAAGTTTATTTATGAATATTACTATCATAACAGTGTCCAGAAGTGTCAATATTAGTGTCTAAAAGATTTCCATTGAAGCTTTAATTAAAAACTCATCAACCCAGAACTGATGAAGCATTTCTGGATGACAAGCGGAAACATCTTCAATGGACAAAACAAGTCCAGTTGGCCTGACTCAACACAGCTGGATACCATGACCTGGATGACTAAGAATTTCCACAGACATCCACTGAATATTCTGCTCTACACCAGAAATATGTTGTTTCCCCACTGTAACCTCCAAAAATGTAAATCAACAAGTGCGGAGTGACATTCCTGGCAAAAAAAATGTTCTTTTTTTCCAAACAAATAAAAAGCCTTGTTTTTCACATTATTTTTAAGACCCCCGGTACAAAGACACACCTAACACAACGACATATAACAGTACCTGAGAAATCCCTCAGAACTAGAGAAATACTCAAAACTTTCTCTCAACACATTTTATAACTGCAACAGATCAACAAAGTTATACCAAAAACAAAACCATGGTTCAAAATTCTTATCATTGGGTGGCATGGTGGCTTAGTGGTTAGTACTCGTGCCTCACAGCAAGAAGGCTGTGGCATCACTTCCCGCCCTGTCTGTGTGGAGTTTCTCCAGGCACTCCGGTTTCCTCTCACAATCAAAACAAAAAAAAAAAAATGCTTATTTAGGGTCTGCTCCTTTCTCTGCCCCTGATCAAGGCACTGTCTCTCCATCTGGAGTTGGTCCCTGTGCGCCGGACTGTTGCTGCCCACCGCTCCTAGTGGTTGGATTGTGTCTAACAGTAATTAGGATGGGTTAAATGCAGAGGATGAATTTTGTTGTATGTATATATGTATGTACAGTGACAATAAAGCCTCTATTCTATACTATTCTATATGTGTGTGGGGGGGGGGACCCCTTAAACCACCTTCTAGAGCCACCAGTGAAAATAATCCTTATTCAGGAGTCCTCGTAAGTAATGATTCAAACACTATACTTGTAAAAAAGAATAAAAATAATTTCAATTAATCATTTCTGTTGCTACATTGGAAAATATGATCTCACATATTGGACTGATCTTGGGAAGAAGGGTAGAAAAATGCTATCTGCTAACTTTTCCACAGAAATGGAGAATGGTACCCAATAATTTTAATTCAAAGTACCACAGTATGATCCACCGACCAAACCTCAACTGGTATTCGTCTACTGTGGTTAATAAAGCCAACTTTACTTACTCACTCACTCACTCACTCACTCTGTTATCTTGGTTAGACCTCACCTGTGGGAACCTTCTTTTGCGGCTTTGCAGAGCGGCGGAGGGTTTTTACAGCCGCACATTAATGGTGAACTTTCACCCGTCGTACTGGTTTATTGTTTTGATTTAGTATGCTAATTTTTCACATTAACTGTGGCGAGTTGGTCGACAAAAGAATAACGGAAAATATATGAACGTACTTTGAGGCTTACCGACAGGCCTACAATCAGTGTTTAGGATGAGTGTGGCTGGCAGCTGAGAGCGAGGATGACAAAGATGACTAAGCTAAACTAACGTTAGCTGTTGCTATGATGACGAGGAGCAACGGTGGCGTGTAGAAGCAACACTTAAGACCTTCTAGCTTTATTTTATTAAGCTTGTTAGCCCGTTAGTTCTCAGACAGACTGTTCTGTCCTGTCTGAAATAAGACATTGAACGCTTTCCCCCCAATCCAGAAATTACGTATTTGTGAAAGATCACAGAGGTAAGTCGCAGCCCACACAGAGCAGCTGGCTAAAGCTTACTATTATACTGCTGTACGTTAAAGTGCTCCAATCATTTGTGATTACAGCTGGGTTTTTAAATTCGGCATTTAAAGATTCATATTCAACAGTAGGAGTTTGGTTGTTAAATAGCGTATTAGTTTTGTAACACACGTTTATTATAATCTAAACATTTGTTGAAATGCCTGGGATGGACAGTGACACTGTACACCACCACAATGGAGTTAAAATGAAACAACCCAGAAATGCTTGGCTTTAAGAAAAATACTGGTTTCCATGTTTGGGAATTACAGCCATTTTTATGGTTTGCTGTCGTCACGCCCGCCTGTAAAACCAAGTTGATGTGAGGACTAATGTTTACATTATTACTGTTGAAGATACAGTACAGGACAATGTGCATACAGGCTTATAAGACCTTATAAGCCTGTATGCACATTGTCTGCTCCACGTGCCACTTTCAACCAGTTGAAAATAAATGAACACCTGATCCTATTGTTTATTATTTTGAACAACAATGGTAAAGAAACCGATGTATCTTGTAAGTTCCTTCAGCTTCTCCCTTTTTTCACTTGGAGTCACCACACTACATTCATTATGGATCTGCATGTTGATTTGGCCAAAGTTTTACATCGGATGCCCTTCCTGACACAACTCTACATAACATGAAGAATGGGTAGGGGTGGCCTTTTACCAGGAACCTTCTGCTCTGTGTAAAGTGTTTTCACATAAATAATTCTCTCTGCTATAGTAATACATGTGAAAATTATCATTTCAGCATTGGACATTTGCATCACTTTCCTTCAATGGGTGAGGAAAAGCCCGACACATTGGACTTTGTGAAGGATTTCCAGGAGTATCTGAGCCAGCAGACCCAACATGTCAACATGATATCAGGCTCCGTCAGTGGCGTCAAGGAGGCAGACGAGCTGCCAGCTGGTAACTAACTATTTGTCATTTATCGTTAACTGCGCCACATCCAGCAGTTTATCATTTATTTTTAGGCATCTAGC
Organism: Thalassophryne amazonica; assembly: GCF_902500255.1. NCBI lineage: Eukaryota > Metazoa > Chordata > Actinopteri > Batrachoidiformes > Batrachoididae > Thalassophryne > Thalassophryne amazonica. The sequence continues at coordinate 27,646,047 of NC_047115.1, read as the reverse complement.
ATCGGGGTCTACAAACCGTTACTGTCAGAAGAGCTTTTTATGTCCCGTCTTCCACAGATACAATTATGCTGGAACTACAAAGAGTATTTGGGCTTGAAAATTAATTAAGATAACACAACTTTTAAAGTTTTGTGTGTTAAATAATTAGAGGAATACCGTATTCCCATAATTATTTTGAGGTGTGTGTGTGTGTGTGTGTGTGTGTGTGTGTGTGTGTGTGTGTGTGTGTGGTGTGTGTGTGTGTGTGTGTGTGTGTGTGTGGTGAAACTGTATTTTTATGTACAACCCCAAATCAGAAAAAGTTGAGATGATACGGAAAATGTTGGTGAACCCACGTCATGAGCCTTCCATTTACTTTGACTTCTATTTAATTTCAGACAGTATGACCCCAAAATATTTAATGTTTTGTGTGGTCATCTTAATTTCATGTGTTAATATACAATTATTACTGGATTTACGGCCTGCAACACATCTCAAAAATTCAGACAGGGTAGTTTATTTGAAATTTAAGGATTAAATAATTTGTTTTACATCCAGTTTTTCTTAAGACAAGTCATGGGATGGATACATAAACATTTCTAAACCACTGAATATGTCCTCTGTCATTTACATTAATCAGTAAGAAACAAACAGTATGTTGCTATATGGTAAATCTTTGTCATGTAGGCATTTCTCAAAAACTGGGTAACCATGCTGGAAGGAGAGTAGGGAAGCCCCCAAGACACCCATGATAGCTCAAAAAGAATTATATGCTAAATTTGCATTTTACATACTGTCCTGACTTTCTGATTTTGGGTTGTAGATGATGAATTTATGAAATGTAAAGTGAAACTTTTTAGATAGAATGAAAATATTAAACTCCTACAAAAAGGGCAAAAGCATGTACGGGCATGCTTTGAAATAAATTGAACAGAATAATGCAGGGTTATTTGACTCCCCGTATTTTTGGAAAATTAATCAAATAAGAGGTAGCCTGCTTTGAAATAAATTAAACATATAGCTGCAGCCTAATAATTTTAAATAGTAAACATAAAACTAGGGCAGTTTACTTTTTTATTATGACTAAAGTACATTTTAGTGTCACGTCTTTTTTTTTTTTTTTTTTCCCTCCCTCTTCCTCAGTACAGTAATTAACTGTTGCACGTGAACATAAAACATGACATTAGGATGGATGTTAGGCTGGATGGATGAATTTATTTGGTAAAATTTATATATGTAAAATACAGTACAGTATGTAAATACCACACAGGAGAACGCATAAAGTGTGAAACACACATTTCTAATGTGGGCCTCTTGATAACTGCAAGCAACAAATACAAATAGCTCAGAATCTAAAATAAATGCTGCAGCTTTTCCACATAAGGTTTTTATTGTTAATGTGTGTATCTGTGATTTTTATTAAACATGTTCATATATTCACATTTTTAACTGAATTCTGATTATTTTGTCTGTGATGATGCATAATGTATAAATTGACAATGTCTCATAAAGTCATCATAATTGTCACCGGTGGCTGCTGTTTGTAACATTATATATGTATGTCAGACATGCGCACATGGTGTGAGCAGGTCAGTACCATCTGTACCGCACCAGCAGTGAAAGTGGTGTGAGTTTTGTTTATTTTCCCCCAACATTTCACTCCACATGCTAAAATCCTCCCTGTTAATGCCGCACTCGCTGTCTCAAACGCTTTGATGTAGTCACCCTTCTTTAGCAGGAACAGCGTCTGTGTCCGAAATCAATGGTTTCTCCTTCTTGTGGACATGCCATGTGATTGGTTGCCTGAAAACATGCTACAGTTATGTCACAGTGTCACTCTGTCTGAAAACCTCTGAGATTTGCAACTTAAGACACTGCTACTCAACAGTTATGCTAAGGGGAATGGGAAAAAATATTTACAGACACAGAGTCTTGTCATAGCTGCAGGGAGCTGCTGCAGGGAGGTTAAACTGCTGCATGCGGCTCCAGAACGGTGGGTTGCCGAACCCTGATTTAGCATAACAACTGGCGTGAACACTTGTGACTGCTATCTGATTTATGATAACACATTTATCAGTATTATAATGGTTGAGAAATTGGACTCAAAACTAGAATGTGTAAACTTGCTGTTTGTGTTTTTACATGTATTTCACAGTAGATGCTTGAGTTGTATTCATGGCAGTAGTGCAGTGCTGTGGAATAGTTTTTTCCTGTGGTTGCCAAATAATACTTTTGTTTGATTGAAAAATGTGTTTGCTTGTAGACTGCAGCCAGAATGGACTGGATCATTCCACAGTGGACATGTCATTGGAAGACAGCTCAGGGATCCTGGTGGATGGTTTTGAGAGGACATATGATGGAAAGCTTAAGTGCCGCTACTGCAACTATGCCACCAGAGGCACAGCACGACTCATCGAGCACATCCGCATTCACACAGGTGAGTCTTAACTGTTTTCTGCGCATAGAATGAATGTTTCTTGCTTAGCCTCTTTTCCTCTATCAAACAGGAGAGAAACCTCACCGCTGCCACTTGTGCCCATTTGCGTCAGCCTATGAGCGCCACCTGGAGGCCCATATGCGATCGCACACAGGCGAGAAGCCTTACAAGTGTGAGCTGTGCTCTTTCCGCTGCAGCGACCGCAGCAACCTGTCACACCACCGCCGGCGCCGACACAAACTGCTGCCCATGAAAGGCGCTCGCTCACTCTCACATAAGAAGATGCTGAGTGTTCTGCAGAAGAAAGCAAGCTCACTGGGTTTTGGCCGCCGGCTCCTCATTAACTTCACCCCTCCTCCTATGGCGGTGCACAAGCCAGACAATGTCAGTGACTACTCCCACGACCTGTCCCACTTACGCCAGGAGCCCTATGATAATCAGAGCCGAGCAAGTGAAGATGGGATCACCAATAACCAGAACCACCACCATCATCATCACGATATGGTTATGGATAACCCCTTGAACCAGCTGTCCACCTTGGCTGGCCAACTAGCCAGCCTGCCTTCAGAGTCTCAGGCCCAGACTCAACCTCCCATGTCTCCAGGAGCCGAGTCTGTTGTGATGAGAAGCCTTTCCTAATCCAGCAGCCTCACCCTGCCACCGCTTCTGTGGCCGTTACAGCCAGCATGACCCATGCGTCGTCCTCTTCCCCAACCACAGCAGAGCCCCGAGCTCCTCCCCACAGCAACTGCAGTCCTGGAGACGGGCCCTGCAGTGAGCACAGTGGGCACATGAGTACTCCTAGTATCTCAAACAGCCAGCCCAGTACGCCGGCCCCAGGCCTGTCCGCTCCACTCCAGGATTCCCACATGCTGCATCACTGCCAGCACTGTGACATCTACTTCCCCGACAACATCCTCTACACAATCCACATGGGCTGCCACGGCTACGAGAATCCTTTCCAGTGCAACATTTGTGGCCACAAGTGCAAGAGCAAGTACGACTTTGCCTGCCACTTTGCCCGAGGGCAACACAAATAAGGCACAAATGAGGAAAACTTAGAAAGAAAAAAACCTCTGACAGGACTGCTTTTTTGTTTTACAGTGCGTCTTGTAAAGTATTCACAGCGCTTCACTTTTTCCACATTTTGTTATATTAGTGTTATTCCAAAATGGATGAAATTAATTTTTTTCCCTCAAAATTCTACACACAATGCCCCATAATGCATTGTGAATGGTAAATGGACTGCATTTATATAGCGCTATTCCATCTGCATCAGATGCTCAAAGTGCTTTACAATTATGCCTCACATTCCCCCCCCATGTCAGGGTGCTGCCATACAAGGCACTCACTACACACCGGGAGCAATAGGGGATTAAAGACCTTGCCCAAGGGCCCTTAGTGAATTTCCAGTCAGACAGGAAAAAATTGTGAAAAAAGTTTCGTTTTTGTTTTTTTTTAGATTTTTGCAAATTTATTAAAAATAAAAAAATCACTAAGAAATCGCATGTACATAAATATTCACAGCCTTTACCATGAAGCTCAAAATTGAGTTCAGGTGCATCCTGTTTCCACTAATTATCCTTGAGATGTTTCTACAGCTTTATTGGAGTCCACCTGGGGTAAATTCAGTTGATTGGACATGATTTGGAAAGACACACACTTGTCTTCATATAAGGTCCCACAGTTGACAGTGGACAGCTGAGCACAAACCATGCATGAAGTCAAAGGAATTGTCTGTAGACCTCTGAGACAGGACTGTCTTGAGGCACCAAATCTGAGGAGGGTACAGAAACATTTCTGGTGCTTTGAAGGTCCAATGAGCACAGTGACCTCCATCATCCGTAAATGGAAGAAGCTCAGATCCACCAGGACTCTTTCTAGGACTGGCCGCCCATCTACACTGAGCGATCGGGGTAGAAGGACCTTAGTCAGGGAGGTGACCTAGTACCTGATCTGTCAGAGCTCCACCATTCCTCTGTGGAGAGTGGAGAACCTTCCACAAGGACCAGCATCTCTGCAGCAATCTACCAATCAGGTCTGTATGGTAGAGTGGCCAGATGTGAAGCCACTCCTTAGTAAAAGGCACATGGCAGCCCACCTGGGGCCTCATGTACAAAGGCTGCATATGCACAAAAATGTTGCATACGTCCATCTCCACACTAACGTTCAGATGTCCGTGGAAATGTGCGGTGCGCCACCAAAAATCATGGCTGGTGTACGCATGTTTATACAGCTGTTCCTCTGCCGACTCGTAGAGGTGATGCTGGAAATTGTTAATAGTGTAAAAACAAGAAGTCATCAAAGTGATGTGCACATCAGAGACACACTTATGAACAATTTACACACACACGTGTTTGTAATTATATGGGTGGATATAAAGAAATGAGGAAAGTGGTATTAGCAATGGCTGTATTAGCATTCGAAGACCTTTCAAATGGTGCAAGCCTACGTGAGCAAGTATGCAGGGAATGCGAGGATTTACTTGCAAATGACGATAATTCGGTCATAAATGATTCAGATTACCAAGGCCACTGTTACTGATGTTGAGCACAGAACATTCCATCAAAGTACAAATCATATGTGATGCGCATATGCATTGGATTGGGAACAGGCAGCCTGGCACGGTTTGCAATGGGTGGTTGCTTAGCGAGTATATAGTTTACTCATTTCCTTTCCGTTTCACATTGCGGTGAGCTGCATGGGACAAGGAAGACCGAGCCACAGCTTTAATTTTTTCTGCACTCTGCCTCTACAAGTGCTTAAATTTTTACATGCGACAACACAGGGACAATGGCGGACGTCATCAAACACACTACATTCCACACTTATGGTACCGTCAACATGACACAACCAAACTATTTAAATACATTTGCATATTCAGATGGAGGCATGGACAGGAAGGAGTTTGGTACTTTTGCATGTGCTCTCATTTCCATGTTGATTTGGATGTACAAAAGGAATGTGCTTGGATCCATGCCTATGCACACTTTGCTGCATCTGAATGTTTCTGTGCATAAAACAGTTTCTGGGTTTTGGCGTACGCCATGTTTCAGTAGGAAATCCACGCATGTCTTTGTACATCAGGCCCCTGAAATTTGCCAAAAGGCACCAGAAGGACTCTCAGACAATGAGAAACAAAATTTTCTGGTCTGATGAAACAAAGATTGAACTCATTGGTATGAATGCCAGGCATCATGTTTGGAGGAAACCAGGCACCATCCTTACACTGAAGCATGGTGATGAATGTAGCAATGTACAGAGACACCCTGGATGAAAACCTGCTCCAGCGTGCGCTTGACTTCAGACTGGTGCGATGGTTCATCTTTCAGCAGGATAATGACCCTAAGCACACAGTCAAGATATCAAAAGAGTGGCTTCAGGACAAAACTGAATGTTCTTGAGTGGCCCAGCCAGACTCCAGACCTGAAGCCGATTGAACATCCCTGGAGAGATCTGAAATGGCTGTGAACTGATGCTCCCCATCCAACCTGATGGAGCTTGAGCAATGCTGTAAAGAGGAATGGGGAAAAACTGCCCAAAGATAAGTGCACCACGCTTGTGGCATCATATTCAAGAAGACTTGAGGCTGTAATTGCTGCCAAAGGTGCATCAAAGTAATGAGCAAAGGGTGTGAATAATTATGTACATGTGATTTTCAGTTTTTTATCTTCAATAAATTCACAAAAAAATTCAAAAAAGCATTTTTCATGTTGTCATTATGGGGTGTTAGTAGAATTTTGAGGGAGGAAAATGAATTGACTCCATTTTGGAATAAGGCTGCAACATACGAGTAAAATGTGTAAAAAGTGAAGTGCTGTGAATACTTTCTGGACGCGCTGTAATTCCATTATAATTTTATTTATTGGTATTTTATTTGGCCTTTATGTAGCCTAGCCTCTGAAATTTGTGCGTGTACATAAAAAAATCATTTATATAGTTAATTTTTTTTTTGGTAATAAAGGTGCCAGTACATATACTCAACAAAATATAAACGCAACACTTTTGGTTTGCTCCCATTTTGTATGAGATGAACTCAAAGATCTAAACTTTTTCCACATACACAATATCACCATTTCCCTCAAATATTGTTCACAAACCAGTCTAAATCTGTGATAGTGAGCACTTCTCCTTTGCTGAGATAATCCATCCCACCTCACAGGTGTGCCATACCAAGATGCTGATTAGACACCATGATTAGTGCACAGGTGTTGCCTTAGACTGCCCACAATAAAAGGCCACTCTGAAAGGTGCAGTTTTATCACACAGCACAATGCCACAGATGTCGCAAGATTTGAAGGAGCATGCAATTGGCATGCTGACAGAGGAACGTCAACCAGAGCTGTTGCTCGTGTATTGACTGTCATTTCTCTACCATAAGCCGTCTCCAAAGGCGTTTCAGAGAATTTGGCAGTACATCCAACCAGCCTCACAACCGCAGACCACGTGTAGCCACACCAGCCCAGGACCTCCACATCAGCATGTTCACCTCCAAGATTGTCTGAGACCAGCCACTTGGACAGCTGCTGAAACAATCGGTTTGCATAACCAAAGAATTTCTGCACAAACTGTCAGAAACCGTCTCAGGGAAGCTCATCTGCATGCTCGTCGTCCTCCATCGGGGTCTCGACCTGACTCCAGTTTGTCGTCGTAACCGACTGAGTGGGCAAATGCTCACATTCGCTGGTGTTTGGCCGTTGGAGAGGTGTTCTCTTCACGGATGAATCCCGGTTCACACTGTCCAGGGCAGATGGCAGACAGCGTGTGTGGCGTCGTGTGGGGGAACGGTTTTCTGATGTCAGTGTTGTGGATCAAGTGGCCCATGGTGGCAGTGGGGTTATAGTATGGGCAGGCATCTGTTATGGACGAAGAACACAGGTGCATTTTATTGATGGCATTTTGAATGCACAGAGATACCGTGACGAGATCCTGAGGCCCATTGTTGTGCCATACATCCAAGAACATCACCTCATGTTGCAGCAGGATAATGCACGGCCCCATGTTGCAAGGATCTGTACACAATTCTTGGAAGCTGAAAATGTCCCAGTTCTTGCATGGCCGGCATACTCACCGGACATGTCACCCATTGAGCATGTTTGGGATGCTCTGGACCGGCGTATGACAGCGTGTACCAGTTCCTGCCAATATCCAGCAACGTCGCACAGCCATTGAAGAGGAGTGGACCAACATTCCACAGGCCACAATTGACAACCTGATCAACTCTATGCGAAGGAGATGTGTTGCACTGCATGATGCAAATGGTGGGTCACACCAGATACTGACTGGTATCCCCCCCCAATAAAACAAAACTGCACCTTTCAGAGTGGCCTTTATTGTGGACAGTCTAAGGCACACCTGTGCACTAATCATGGTGTCTAATCAGCATCTTGATATGGCACACCTGTGAGGTTGGATGGATTATCTCAGCAAAGGAGAAGTGCTCACTATCACAGATTTAGACTGGTTTGTGAACAATATTTGAGGGAAATGGTGATATTGTGTATGTGGAAAAGTTTTAGATCTTTGAGTTCATCTCATACAAAATGGGAGCAAAACCAAAAGTGTTGCGTTTATATTTTTGTTGAGTGTATGTATGTATTAGAAAATGACATGTCAGTATTTTCCCAGGTTGAGAATTATTTGAGGTGCTGTTATGAGCCATAGTTAAGTGCTAAATAATTAGAAAGTCCTCATGCTTTTTGACACAAAACATCAGTGATTAAATGATCAGTAAGTCATTGGTGTAATTTTCACATCAGCCTGCAGCTTTCAAAATACACAACATCTAAATACCTGGAATGGCACTAGAAATGATCTCAAAGTTATTCTCTGGTTGATTTTCATTTATTGCTGAGTAGTATGAGACAGGAGAGTTGCCATAATTTTTAGTCTAAAAATGGCTGGCAGCAGTGTGACGCAAGTGATTGTGTGCTTGCTTCCTATGCATTCCCAGTTCAAGACCACCTGTGCTATTCTCCTTGTACATCTGGAGTGCGTCTGAAAGGCCATCTGACATAAAACTTGTGCCAATCAACATGCGGCTCCATATCAGATCCAATGTGGTGACCCAAGCGCAACAGGAGAAGCTAAAACTAAGTACTTACTGCTATTCCTACAAATGGTTGAGATGGGTTTTGTTGGAATCTCACAAGTATCTTGTAAGTCCCCATCATTGTGTCATAGCTCCTCATAGTTAAAAGCAGTTCATAGTATTGCAGATTACAAATTTGCACTCTATTGTGAGATAGAGTTTGCTATCCAGTTATTATAAAAACTTCTAAAAATTAACATCATTTCATGTTTTTAATAGCTTTTGTGTCTGAAACTGCAGGAGCTGAATGACCAGTTTTTATATATTTAGAGGATGCTAGTGTTGAATATTCCTCTTCAAAAATGATGGATGAATATCCAAACCTTTCAAACTATTTTGGCAACTAAGTAAAGTGTACATCGGATTTTTGGTGACAATGGAGTGAATAATACTGGACTATGGACCTTTTACCTGGGCGCTTTTGAGCTTTAAGGAATCATGCACCCAAAGTTTCATGATGATGGGCATTTTGTGTCAGTTTAAACACTACATTAATTTTATCTTGTGGGTTTGGCTGAACTGTAAAGTCTGGGAGTCCAGGTGAGATTATTTTTGTGCCCTAATACCATCAAATTAAGCAAAAACTATAAAACATTAAAGCACATTTATTCAGTGGGGATCAATCACGTTACTTGGTTTAAACACAAGTAGTATTGAGGTGGACAGCCATCAGTATCAAAAATATAGAAAACTAAAGCAGACTGCCAATTTTCAAATTGAAATTTCAGCGCTACTTAACTAACAAGGTGTAGACACCAGTGGGCTGCAATTAGAAAGCTCTGTTTTCACTCCATTTTTATTAAATGTGCATCTCCAGATGAATGTGGAAAAAGGTGCACAGGTGGACTTGAATCAGGGAATTTGTGTTTGACCAGGCAAGAGCACTAATCTCTTGCACTCTATTGTGAGCTGTAAGTTTTTGTAAGTTTTGATTTTCCACCCTTTATCTAAAAACTTTAATGTGCGGGTTCTTGTGTTCAAATAACAACTGTTATGCTTGGACCAGAGTACATGTTTTAAAGAAGTTATACAGTGAGTAAATATATTTCTATTGAGTTTGACAAAACGCTACGAAAACATAGCACTAGAGCCTGACCGATACCGATTTTTGGGGGCTCGATACTGACATTAGGAAGTAAAAAAAATGTACAGTGCCTATATCTGCTGGAAAAATGAAAATGATTCTTATCTATTATCATCCCCTTTTTGACAAATAAATGTAATTAAGGCTTGATGTTTCACAGTTGAAACATGAACTTAAATTGTAAATATAGCCAATCAGTGTACATCATGTAGCCTTCACTTGGACAGACAGTCCCTGTTTTGCATTGATCAACATTTACATGAAATATACTTCTAGTTTATTTTGGACCTGCCTAGCTGGTGGCATAGTAACCGCTATGCCACTATCAAATGTCCACTTTGACTGAAAATGAATGGCAGCTTCTTGCTTTGCCGCTGTCTCTTATAGCTAATGTGACCATGGGGTGATGGGAGCCCCAACCAGGGTTGACAGCGTTGTTTTTTTTTTTTTCTTTTCAGATAAAGTAAGTTTCCATATTTTCAAAAATAACACAGATACCGATATGGTTATGAAAGGCTCATATAGGCCGATATTATAGGCCAACCGCTACATTGGTTGGGCTCAGCATGATACAGTGTCGATTAAAACAGTTTGTACATCGCCTGTGTCTGTTATGACCATCAGCTATGGAGGGTAGAGCAGAATTACTTTGATGTGCAACAAGACCAGGTTTCTTTGGATAATACTATACCCAATAAATTCTCAACACTCATCCAGTACATCTGAACATTTCTCTGGTCATTCTGTTGACCAAGAGTGACCTAATTTAAGCCTTGTGAAGTTATTTCAGTAATTAGTGCTTTAACACTATTTCTTTGCAGTACCTGATGTATCCACTCTGCTTGTGCGTTTGTAGTTGAGAGGACGTTTGATGAATGGATGCTCTCTCACTGTAATAATCGCTCAAGAAAAGTTTGGCTGTACACATGCAGTAGCCATGATTCTTCTCCATGAGTGCTGCTACGGAACTTTGGAATTCAAGCGAGCTACATTGCGTGGAAACTGCAGTAATGGACTGGCCAACGTTGTTCATGGATTTTGCAGAAAAGTATTTAAGCTGGTTGTTTTTGTTTTTTGTTTGTTTGTTTTTTATTGGGGGGGGGGTATTATTTAAGTTCCTCCACACAGTGCCCTTTATTACCCGCATTATGGCAACTCTAACTCATTTTGTTAAAAAAAAATGCATAGCCTTTTTAAGTACATCAAACCTGTTTCTGTCCCTTTGCAGTTTTGGGGGGGTCACTTGACAGCCAGTATCACCACTTTTTCAGCAGAATAACTGTGTCTTGTGTCTCTTGTGACACTTTCTCAGACCTGCCATGTAGCACCAGGGAAACCATGTTTTAGCCTTTGTGGTAATGTGCTGAGATGCTGCATTTATCAGATGGATCCCAGTACTTTTCGGAATATTTAATGAGTATTGTAATCTGAGTGGTGTGGGTAGATGTTGGTGTCAAAAAGAAAAGGAGAAAAAAAACCTAACTCATATTGCGGTTAATACTGCTATTTTAGCAAGGTTGTTCTTCGTCTGGATACTGTTGTCTGTTGCTTAGCAACGTGTGGAGAACATTGTTACTGTTTTTAGGACCACCTTCTTGTTATCATCATAACCAGTAATAGGTGCCTCAAGTAATTACTGCCTTATGTCTTTGGTGTGTAGTAGGGTCATAGGTAACAGTGAATGTTGAAGCCTTTTGGCGACCCGCACGCTCCCTTTAGGAGAGCAAATCATTTAATTGTGAGTGAATTAATCTAATTTATAAGTAAAGTGTTTTCTAACTGAGCTAGCCTTTTGTCTTTTCCATTTCCCCATTCTAGCCACAGTCAAACACCAAATTAAACATACCAAATCCACAGTACACAAAAAAAAAACAACAATGAAATGTTTGCAACCTACATTGAAACAATCAGTGGTACAGTAACATCTAAAGACACATGAGCAGCTACGTGTATATTTAACTTCACTGGTCAATTTTCTACCAAGCAAACTAGGCCGACAAGCTAAATGAGCCATTAATTTAGCATTCCGTGTTCAGTTGATACTTCTTTTGCTGCTCCCATCAGCAGATCAACCACTTCCATCTCACCCTGTCTTCAGCATCTTCCTCTGTCACACAACCCCCTGTATGTCTTCCTTCAGAACATCATAAACCTCCTCTGTGGTCCTCCCATTCTCCTCCAACCTGGTGGCTCCATCCTCAGCATACTCTACTACCTGCTCCTTCTTCTACACGTCCAAATCAATCTGGGCTCTGACTTTGTCTCCAAACAGTCCTACCTGTGCTGTTCCCTCTGATATGTTCATTCCTAATCCTGTTCATTTTCATCACTCCCATAGAAAATCACAGCATCTCCAGCTCTGACACCTCCAGGTCTCCCTCCTGTCTTTTTGTTAGCACCACTGTCTCTAAGCTGTACAACATAGCTGGTCTCTACTGTCTTTTAAACCTTCCCATTCACTCTTGCCGATATACTTCTGTGCAATTACTTCCTGCCCCCTTTCTCCAAACACTCCACCCTGCCTGCACTCTCTGCTTCACCTCTCTACCACATTCTTCCTGACTTTGAATAGTTGACCCCTTTCATTTAAACTTACCTACCTTAAACCACCTCTACTTGTAACCACACTATACGGTGGACTCCCTTTTGGTCACACCTATATTCAGTCTTACTCCTGAGTTTCATTCCCCTTCTCTCCAGAATGTAGCATCACCTCTCCAGGTTCATCTCAACCTGCTCTCTATTCTCACTACAAATCACAATGTCATCTGCAAACATTACTGTCATCTGCAAACTTTCATTCGGACAACATTAGGCCTTATTCGGTCTGTTAGTGTGACGGGGGTATTAGTTTTTGTTGCTTCTCTTTTTTTTTTTTTTTACATTACTTTGCATCTCCTTGTACTGTCTACCTTCTTCACCTCTATAACTATCCCAATTCTTTTTGCCACCCTCTTTCTCATTATACGTTCCTCAACATCTTCATTCCACCGCCACCTGTCCTTAATACCATATCTACCCTTTATGTCCTCATCACCCTCTGTTCCTGTCACCAACATGCTCTGAAGTCCGTTCCACTCATTACTCTTTCCTGCTTTTCGTGTTTCCCATTCAGTTGAATTGGAAAATGTGTCCACACTGTACAGGGAACAGTTTTGATTTATTTACACCTACTGCCAGTGCACTATTGATATCGCTGCATTTATTTTTCAGCAGTGTTTGAAAATGGGCCTTTCTTTCACGTGAAACACTTGCCAAAGGTGAGTACATCACAGAGACACGATTGCCACCCTGTTATAAAAAGAACTGACTCGATGGAATTCACAACCAGGTGCGTTTGGTGATGCTTTTATTCCGGTAATGCTTTGTGAAAGAAAGTAGTGAAGATAATCAAAGTCTTAAGAATGACAGGATGAATTAGTAAAGAGTGAAGCAGTTAACTACAGAATAAACTTAAGCCTTATCCTCCTTAGGAGCCTTGTTCTCCTTGGGAGCTTCTCCTCTTCTTTCTCAGGACCTAAGGACAAAATATACTGGAGTGTAATTTCTGCTGATGAAATCAGAATTGATTATTACATCCAACTATAGAGTAGTTCTTCCACTATTAGTGTCATAAATAAAAGTGGATATGACCTTTGAGTTGGATGGGACCTAGACCAGAGTTTTGGTTTCATGCTTGGACGTGGCATCCCTTGCTGCACGCTTGGAGCAGCCACGGCGACAGCGGGAGTTGTAGTCAGAGATGGACATATGGCAACTGTGCACCTCATGTACACGGACTCTGACGCCCGTAGGAACTGGAAGGCCTTGAAGGTAAAACGTGCATAATTTCTGCTGCCGGAGACGTAAGAGTAGTAACTGTTGTCCATAGTACATCTAAAAGAAGAACAGAACCAGCAATGTTATTTATTTTGGTCAATAATACAGGAAAAAAGTAACAGAAAGAAATGAACTAAAACTACAGAAATTATATAAAAACAGTTACACACAGTGACTTACTCTACTTGTTTTTTGTTCCTTACCCATTTCGGACCAGATAAGGCGCCTGCTATGGAAAGTGGAGTAGGGGGAGGTCTCACAAGTGTCAATGAAGACAATCAGGCCGCTGTCACCACCCACCATGTAACTTGTACGTACATGTTCTGGGTTGAGCGCCACCTTGTATGGATACTGGGTCACCTGACAGCAAGAAATATATCCAAGTTCAATCAATAAAACCTTGAAGGTGCAGCCATAATGTTCTGTGAGTCATTATGACATGTATTTGATTTTACAGTCAACTGGTGAAAACAAGAAGTTTCAGACCTGATTGTAAAGCTGCTGCTGGTATAGAAAGCCATGTTGGTTGAAGTTGCCTGTGCCTGTAATGGCATTGTTGCCATGTTGCTGGGCGACATACATAATGTGAGACGTGAGTTCTGCTGCATGTGGCAGCCCACCTCCAGCTTGAAGTGGGATTGGCGCGTGATTTCACCATAGCTGGAGTTGTAGGCACGGACAGCATTGGTGTACACCATTGAGCCGCCTTCAACCTGTAAGCGGGCCGAAGGTTTTTGGAAACAGCCTCACTGAGGAACATGATATGAGCTCCATGGGTTATAACTTTACAGAAGGTGTTGAGTTCTTTACCTGTCTGGTGGTACCGCAGGAACTGATCGGAAAATTGAAGACCACCTCGAAACTCTGGACACTCGGCCTGCATGTGGGTCATTCACATACGTGCTGTGACCGTCATAGCCGAGGAGTTAAGTAGGACCTTGAATCACGATGTTCATGTAGCTTGAAGAACAGTCCACTCGGCCTGATTTGAAAAACACAAGAGATACCCAATAAGTGCTGTGATTGGGTGCAAATAAGTACCAAAATTAGTATTTAGGTGCTTGTGGAGTTGTTCTGTCATAAATGGCTGCCAGGAAATGGCTATTTTATACATTCTATGTATAAAATAAAATGTATTTTATACATTTTATGTCTCCCCTCGAACTGCCACCGTATTGTGGTGGGGGAGTTTGCGTACCCGGATCATCCTAGGAGCTATGTTGTCAGGGGCTTTGTGCCCCTGGTAGGATCTCCTAAGGCAAACAGGTCCTAGGTGATGGGTCAGACTAAGTGCAGTTCAGAAGCTCCCATGACCAGTACAAAATCAAGGACCGAGACGTTGCCTGGTATGGTGGAGCCGGGGCCCCACCCTGGAGCCAGGCCTGGGGTTGGGGCTTGCGTGTGAGCGCCTGGTGGTCGGGCCTTAGCCCACGGGGCCCAGCCGGGCTCAGCCCGAAAGAGCAACGTGGGCCCGCCCTCCTGTGGGTTCACCACCTGCAGAGGGAGCCATAGGGGTCGGGTGCAGAGAGGATTGGGTGGCAGTCGAGGTGGGTGGCCCGGCTGTCCGGTCCACATTCACAGCCCCTGGCTGTTGGGACGTGGAACATCACCTCGCTGCTGGGAAGGAGCCTGAGCTTGTGTTGGAGGTTGAGAGATACCTCCCCGATCTGAACCCGAGTAGTGTTCAGTTGTTGGACCTCTGTGCTAGTCACAGTTTATCCATCACAAACACCATGTTCGAGCACAAGCGTGTCCATAAGTGCACGTGGCACCAGGACTCCCTGGAGCCGGAGATCGAATATCAACTTTGTAGTTGTATCATCTGACCTTCGGCCACGTGTCTCGGACACTCGGGTGAAGAGAGGGGCTAAGCTGTCGA
This sequence comes from Thalassophryne amazonica, assembly GCF_902500255.1. Taxonomy (NCBI): domain Eukaryota; kingdom Metazoa; phylum Chordata; class Actinopteri; order Batrachoidiformes; family Batrachoididae; genus Thalassophryne; species Thalassophryne amazonica. The sequence continues at coordinate 27,630,758 of NC_047115.1, read as the reverse complement.
CCGATCACCACCTGGTGGTGAGTCGGATCCGCTGGGAGCCGGTCAGATCTGGCAGGCCCAAACGTATTGTGAGGGTTCTGCTGGGAACGACTGGTGGGGACCCCTGTGTCAGCGAGGTCTTCAAATCCCACCTCTGGGAGAGCTTCTCCAGATCCCAAGGGAGGTTGGAGACATGGAGTCCAAGTGGACCATGTTCAACCACCCGCATTGTCGATGCGGCCGCTAGTAGCTGTGGTCGCAAGGTCTCTGGTGCCTGTCGCAGCGGCAATCCCTGAACCCGGTGGTGGATGCCGGAAGTAAGGGATGCCGTCAAGCTGAAGAAGGAGTCCTACTTGACTTTGTTGGTAAGTGGGACCCTGGAGGCAGCTGACAGGTACCAGCAGACCAAGCGTGTTGCAGCCCGTGCAGTTGCAGAGGCAAAACCTCGGGTCTGGTAGGAGTTCAGCGAGGCCATGGGGCGGACTGTCGGTCGGCCTCGAAGAAATTCTGGCAAACCGTCCAACGCCTCAGGAGGCGGAAGCAGCTCTCCACCGGCACTGTCTACGGTGCGGGTGGGGAGCTGTTGACCCTGACTGGGGATGTTGTCGGGCGGTGGAAGGAATACTTCAAGGATCTCTTCAATCCTATCGTCAAGTCTTCTGAAGAGGAAGCAGAGACTGGGGACTCAGAGGCGGACTCATCCATTACCCAGGCCGAAATCACTGAGGTGGTCAGAAAGCTCCTCGGTGGCAAGGCTCCTGGGGTGGATGAAATTCGTCCTGAGTACCTTAAGTCTCTGGATGTTGTGGGACTGTCTTGGTTGACACGCCTCTGCAACATCGCATGGCGGTCGGGGACAATGCCTCTGGATTGGTGGTCCCTCTGTTTAAGAAGGGGGACCGGAGGGTGTGTTCCAACGACAGGGGGATCACACTCCTCAGCCTCCCCCGGTAAGGTCTATTCCAGAGTACTGGAGAGGAGAATTCGACCGATAGTCGAACCTCGAATTCAGGAGGAGCAGTGTGGTTTTCGTCCTGGTCGTGACACACTGGACCAGCTCTACACCCTCCATCGGGTGCTTGAGGGTTCATGGGAGTTCGCCCAACCAGTCCACGTGTGCTTTGTGGATCTGGAGAAGGCGTTCAACCGTGTCCCTTGGGGCACCCTATGGGGGCTGCTCCGGGAGTATGGGGTCCGGGGTCCTTTGCTAAGGGCTATATGGTCCCTGTACGACCGCAGCAGGAGCTTGGTTCGCATTGCCGGTAGTAAGTCAAACCTGTTTCCAGTGCACGTTGGCCTTCACCAGGGCTGGCCTTTATCACCGGTTTGGGAACCACAGAATCTCATCTCAGCTGTTTGTGGATGATGTGGTTCTGTGGCTTCATCAAATCAGGACCTTCAGCGTGCACTGGGGCGGTTTTCAGCCCAGTGTGGAGCGTCTGGAATGATAATCAGCACCTCCAAATCCGAGGACATGATTCTCGACCGGAAAAAGGTGCCTTGCCCTCTTCAGGTCGGTGGGGTGTTCTTGCCTCAAGTGGAAGAGTTTAAGTATCTCGGGGTCTTGTTCACGAGTGAGGGGCGGATGGAGCGTGAGATCGACAGACGGATCGGTGCAGCATCTGCAGTGATGCGGTCGCTGTATCGGACCATCATGGTGAAGAGAGAGCTGAGTAGAGGGGCAAAGCTCTCGATTTACCCATGGATCTACGTTCCGACCCTCATCTATGGTCATGAGATTTGGCTCATGACCGAAAGAACAAGATCGCGAGTACAAGCGGCCAAGATGAGTTTCCTCCGCAGGGTGGCTGGGCCCTCCCTTAGAGATAGGGTGAGAAGCTCAGTCACTCGGGAGGAGCTCGGAGTCGAGCCGCTGCTCCTCCACGTTGAAAGGAGCCAGCTGAGGTGGCTCGGGCATCTTTTCCAGATCCCCCTGGACGCCTCGCTGGAGAGGTGTTCCGGCACGTCCCATTGGGAGGAGACCCCGGGGAAGACCCAGGACACGCTGGGGGGACTACGTCTCTCTGCTGGCTTGGGAACGCCTCGGGGTTCTCCCAGAGGAGCTGGGGGAGGTGTGTGTGAATCGGGAAGTCTGGGCGGCTTTGTTTGAGCTGCTGCCCCCGCGACCCGACTCCGGATAAAGCAAAAGAAAATGGATGGATGGATGGATACATTCTATGTCTATTCTGAGATTGTGAACTAGATCTGTGATCATAAAAAAGACGAGGTGTCTAGTGGATGACAAGTGGAAGCATGCTAAAATCTATGATTTTTAAAAATAAAATGCTTCTATCAATATCTAATTGATTGATTCACTTATCTGCAGCACTAATACAAAGATTGTGTTGAAGATAAAGGATTACATAGTGGTTAAAGCTACAGTGTGTAAGATTTTGTGTCATCTAGTGGTGAGGATGTACATTTAGGGAATAACCCTGTTGTGTCTGATGATTTGCGTCACAAATTGAGCTTTACCAGCGACACGCAAGTGGTAAAAAGGAGTTTTATGGAGACACGTTAGTGGAGCCATAAAACTGCTATTTGCGACCGTATAACAGCATGAACGTCCGCAATCATCAGACATAAGGGGGTTATTCCCATTCTATTTCAATTCCATTGTTTTCACGGTTTATTTTTCTGTAGGTAATTCGGTTGGCGAGGCTTACCGTCAAGCCGAGGCAGCATCTCTCCGACAGCGGTCAGGGCACGGAGTAATCCAAATGTAAAACGGTAATTCTGTGTCAATCCACATCGATAGTTTCGTATGGTAGCTTAAATTCACCCTATTTCGGTGGCGTCGGAACACGACTTTCTCACGCTCTCATCTCAGCTAACAGCGATAACAGCTAGCAGCGCGCGCAGCCGGTGTTCTGTCGAATTGTGCATCTCGTCGCATAAATCAACAGTTCCACATTCCGACAATATTGTGCATGTGCAGATGTGTGTAGGACAGGAATGACATTCAACAGGAATGACAGCTCATCAGAACACCGGTCAGGGTGCGGAGTAATACATCCAAATGTGAAACAGTCAGATATTTTGCCCCGTTACCCCGATATTATACGATCTGAAATCTCACATGATTAACCAAAATCAGATTCACAGAAACAATGTAATTGGATTAGAATACATTATCACCGGTCAAGATTTTGTCTCTGTTCATGTTTTACTTCTTTAGTGATGCGGCTTCATGCTCCCATTCCTTCTCTTCTTTTAAGAAATATTTTTTATGATTCTCCTTTTCATAAAATGAGTGTTCTCAAACATTTATCGCTTGCAGTAAAACCAGCAGACAGCGTACATCAGCGCAACCGTCTTACTCCTCTTCTTTTTTTTCTTCAGTTTTCTGGCAAAATGCAAAAAGCAGTGTAATTATGTACCATTTGTACTTTTTTAATCAATATTTCAGTGCAACAGTGGCCTCCATGAGGGAGCCTGCTCCCAAGTAAGTATGAAAGCCTCATTCTAAGATGTTGAAACACATTTTGTTGTTGCAGGTAATTATACACTACTCTACAGATGGTTATGGCCTAGTTCAAAAATAATGAAGCCTAACTGCTGATTTGCGTTTCATTTGTCATGAACAAGCCATTATTTTATTTAGCACCATCCAGAATTATCTGTGAGTTGCCTATAGTCTCTTTGACAGGTACTGAAAATTTCATGGAAAAATCTGCACGGTTCCAGAGATACTAACGAAATTTACCCCAAAAATAGCACTTTTTTCATCAATTTTGTGTGACATTGATATTTAGCATTATCATTTAAAATTGAATGTTAAAGAAATACTGTTATATTTTGTCAGTTTGTTTGTTTGTGCTTCATACTAACACACAGTAATACATTTTTGTAAAGGTAGAAATGTCATTTCCTAGAAAAAACATCATGTTTCTAAAGCGTAACACTGAGAATAAGTCCTTGATTTATTTGTGTCAAAACCTTAGCTATATCTCCTACTCTGCTTCAATAGAATAATTATATTACTTGTTCAATAATACCATGAACTAATGGACAGAATTTCTTAGTTTCAGGCTTCTGCAGACTAAAGAAGATGCCTCCAACTGTTGTTGCAGGCGTTACGCTCTAGCACATTATAGTATATATGCACTGATAATTTCTACCAATGACTGAACCGAGACCAATAGAAATATTGAAACTCTGATATATAACCATACCTAAAATGATAACATTTCACAAAAAAGACCACTTTTAAATTTTGATGGGGATGTCACACTTTGGCTTCATTATTTTTGAACTAGACCTTATCAATGCTACACTCCTACACAATGTACCTTTTAAATGACTGTTTGACTCCTTTAGAGAAGAGCAGCAGTGAATCCAGATTAAATGTTCTGATTTAACAACACCATCACTTTATATGAATTATGAAATCAATCATAGTGTTACCCAGGTTTGGTGACAGTGTGCTTGTGAAGAGAGCTCTGAACCCTTGGCCAACAACAGAACCGTCAGACCGAAACACCACGGTCAGGTACTTGGAGGAGGACTGGAAAGACCTAACACTGCCATTGCAAACTTTCCCCAGATATTGTGAAGAAGTAGACGGTCCGTCGTAGACCGCGACATAGTCACAGTGGCAGCAGTTCTCCATTCTGTGTTATGAAGATAAATTACAAATGACTATCTATAATAATCCCTGAAATGTTATTGGCTAAGAGTCCCATTAGAGGGTTGATTTTTTTTTTTCACTCACTGTAAGGTTGTGAATGACAGGAAGATTCTTTCATTGTATGACGTGCTGAGGGTACCAGATACAATAGGAACCATCAGGATAGTGGTTGGGGTGGTTTGGGCTGGCGAAGGAACCAGAGCCGTATAGCGAGCCTCCACATGGCCATCCTGAAGGTGGACCAGACAACAAAAAAAGTGTAAACATTTGTTGTTGGAAGCCTGTGTATGTGTATGCCAGTCACAGCCATGACAAGTACTGAACAAGGAGACGTGGGAGACCCTCAGCAACGGCCTTTGTGACATTAAATATCAGGCAGGGCATTAAAAAACAAATATTCAAATAATAGGATCGATCTGGTGCATCAAAATCAACTAAGCTTAATCATTTATCAGCAATATATGCCCTCTTAATACAGTGAGTTACAAGATTATAACATTTATTGTTTTGGAGTTTTTTTGTTAAAGATGGAGGGATGCACTCGTCAATCGAACCATCTCACTCACTGCATTTTATGGAGTACATTTCTTAAACCAAGGAAGCAGACCAAATATATATATATATATATATATATATATATATAATGTTTTGTTTTGTTTGTTTTTTTTAGAAAAGTGTCACTTGAAAATTTAAATGAGACTTTTTCCCCAAAAACACTGAGGGAAAAAATTAGCATCAAAAGAAACCATCAAAAATCTGAGGTGCCTACAATGTTCTGCAGTGATGAATGTGTTGCTGATGGATTTTAATACCTGTGGTTGTGTAATTTGGCCTGCTGGTTATTTGGTAGCAGTGATCTACAGAACAAAGAGAGGAGATTAAAGAGACAACCATCTTCAACAATGGTACGCAGCCTGTTGATATGCAAGCGGCAGTACTTACAGCTGTAGTCATAGCAACAATTTCCATAGTACTGACAAGAGCTTGTGCAGGAGCAGCTTCCCAGGTGACTGCCACAGCGGGTAACGACATGAGGGTGAAACTGGAAGACACGAGATTTATTTCATATAGCTTTACTGAGATAAACAACAGACTGCTTCATTTGTTTTACATGCCACAGACAGCAAATGTTTTAGGCACACTGCATGTGCCTGTGTGTGTGTGATATACTATGTACATGTATGGAATTTGTCTTTTTTTTCCTAAAAGTGCTGGAAAAGGTGGTTTGCACAGCAACATCTGCCTATCTGACAGAGAATGATCTTTTTATGCCTTACAGTCAGTACGTAGCACTGATCATTCAACAGAGACAGCATAGCTTGGTTTTTAATACCTGTTACGGGTGCACTGGTAGTGTGGGTAGCAGTAATCTGTATGACAAAGAGAGAAGAATAGTTATATCTCACTTTTACATTGCAAAACTGTTTATTTGTTCCCCTTAGTACTTACAGTTGTAGTCATAGCAACAATTTCCATAGTACTGACAAGAGCTTGAGCAGGAGCAGCTTCCATGTTCTAGCCACAGTTGTAACGACATGAGGGCCGGCCTTGGAGACACAGGAGTTATTTCAGATAATTTTACTGTGATAAAAATTAGACTAGTTCATTCTTTTTACATCCCACACTAAGCAAAATTTTAGGCACACTGCATGTGTCTGTGTGTGCGTACATGTGATGTACTACATGTCCCATTACCTAGCAGGACCAGTTAAGGAAGTCTTCACTAGGTCTTTTAAAGCTGCTATAACAAAAGATCTTCTTAAGAAACCTAATTTGGATTCTGGGCTGTTGAAAATTATACAACTATTTCCAGTTTGTCTTTTTTCCCCTGAAAGTGCTGGAAAAGATGGTTGCTCAGCAACATCTTGCCTATTTGTCAGAGAGTGATGTCTTTACACCTTTACAGTCAGTAGTTAGGACTCATCATTTCACAGAGACTGTACTCACTAAAGTGGAGAACAATTTGTGATTGCTGTGTATGAAGATTGTGATGTTGCTGTTGGATACGTGAATCACTGAGTGGATCACTGTATTTTGTTGGAGAGAACTGAGAATTACTTTGCTATTTCTGGATGCATGCGTTCATGGCTGTAGGTCTTATTTGCCATGTCGACTTCACTGTGCTCATTATAACAGCGTAACATCTCGGTTCTCAACTATGAAATATGGGGTACCTCAGGGTTCTGTCGTGGACCACTGTTCTCTTTATGTAGCACATCTTGGTCTGCTTATACAGAACCATGGAACTGGCTGATGTGTCTATGTAGGTTTAAAAAAAAAACTATATATATATATATATATATATATATATACACACACATACATACACTCTTGATTTGTTCGACTTACGGCTGTAGTCATGGCAACAGTTTCCAATGTACTGACAAGCACTTGAGAAGAAGCAGCTTCCCAGGTGATAGCCACAGTTGTAACAACATGAACGTGATTCACAGTTTGTTTATTTTGGTCTGCCAGATTTAAACATTGTAATGCTTTTTTTGTAGATGACCACTTAAAAGTACAAGATGTCTGCAGATGGTTCAGAATACTGCTGAACCATTTGTCTTGACTAAAACAAGGAGATCTGATCACATGAAAATCCAGCCAGCCATGTCTTGCTTTTTTTTTTTTTTAAGTTATTTTGCATGCATGCATGCATGGTGGTGTGTGTGTGTGTGTGCAATGCGCGCACACACATATGCACACACACAGCTCATTCAGCAGCTTGCAGCTTTTAATAAATGTGTGACTGCTTCACAAAATTTGCCATTATTTTAGGTAGTGCACAGTGTGTAAAAGAACTGAACTTCAACAATCATTTGATCAAACAGATTTACAGATTAAAAGGCTGCATATGTTGTTGACTTTAATACCTGTTGCTGTACTGGTTGGTGCACTTGATGCGGTTGTGACTAAAACCTTATTATATTGTTGAGGTTTTTAATACCTGTTGTGGAAGTTTCAGTTTGCGCGGTTGTGTCGTAGCTGCAGTAATCTACATAACACAGAGAGGAAAATAAAGTGATAACTGTCTTTTGCAGTCCATACGTGTACTGCTTACTGTCAAACTGCGAACAATCAGTCATTATGTGCAGAAGAACTGAGGCATTTGGCAGTTTGAGTGATTGAAAAGAGGAATCCAGAGCCTGTTTATGATGCTGATTTGTTCGACTTACAGCTGTAGTCACGGCAACAGTTTCCATTGTACGACAAGAGCTTGAGCAGGAGCAACTTCCCAGGTGGTAGCCACAGTTGTAACGACATGAACGTGAAGCTGGGAGGACACAGGAGTTATTTCAGATAGCTTCACTGAGATAAACAGCAAACCAGTTCATTCTTCTTTTATGTTTTACTGCAGAAAGACACTTAAGAATAAAAACTAAAAGACTACTAATTAATTAATATTTAACAATAAATGTGTGACCACTTTATTTTAGGTGGACCCCTAAAATTTAAAAGAAATCAAGCTTTATTTATCCAGGGAATTTGTTGCTGTGTTTTTTTTTTTTTTTTAGTTTTTTTATTAGCAATTTTGTTATCATTGAATGATCATCAGTAACTGTCTTAGAAACCACAGGTTTAGTTTTTTGGAGGTTAAGGGAGATTTACAACAAGATAATTCATTAAAGTCTTGAATAAACAAGCAGTGAGGACCTTGCTGGCCACCAGACAGGTACTATGCACTATATTAATAATGAGTGAAAACAAACTTTTTGATCTCGTGGATCAAATTAATTCTAAATTTATTCAGTTTATCTTCATTATATTCCCTTTCGTTTGCCAAGCTACAAGATTGTTTATTGTGTTTAATATAGATAGATGAGTCCCAGCTATCAATTTAATGATCTCCACATTCACCCGCTGCATTTTACAGGGTATATATCTGGGTATTTCCAAACCTTAGAAAATAGGATGAAAAATAAATAAAAGCACCATACTGAGCTTTGTGGGGAAAGCAACGCTTGGACATTTCAAATTCTGGGGTGTCTAAAACCTTTGCATAGCTTGGTTTTTAAATACCTGTTGGGGGTGAAGGGCTAGTGTTGTAGCAATAATCTGTATGACAAAGAGAGAAGAATAGTTATATCTCACTTTTACATTGCAAAACTGTTTATTTGTTCCCCTTAGTACTTACAGTTGTAGTCATAGCAACAATTTCCGTAGTACCGACAAGAGCTTGAGCAGGAGCAGCTTCCCATGTTATAGCCACAGTTGTAACGACATGAGGGCCGGCCTTGGAGACACAGGAGTTATTTTAGATAACTTTACTGTGATAAAACGTAGACCAGTTCATTCCTTTTTACATGCCACACTGAGCAAAATTTTAGGCACACTGCATGTGTCTGTGTGTGCGTGCTGTAATAAAATATCTTCTTAAGAAACCCAATTTGGATTCTGGGCTGTTAAAAAATTATACAACTATTTCCAATTTGTCTTTTTTTCTTGAACATGCTGGAAAAGGTGGTTGCTCAGCAACATCTTGCCTATCTGTCAGAGAGTAATCATTTGACACCTTTACAGTCAGTTACCACTCATCATTCCACAGACACTGTATTCACTAAAGTGGAGAACGATTTGTTGATTGCTGTGGATGAAGATTGTGATGTTGCTGTTGGATCTGCAAGCAGCTTTTGATAGAGTGGATCACTGTATTTGTTGGAGAGAACTGAGATTTACTTTGCCATTTCTGGACACATGCTTTCACGGCTGAGATCTTATTTGCCATGTCGACAGCAGTGTGCTCATTATAACAGCATCATATCTCAGTTCTCTCAGTTCTCATCTATGAAATATAGGGTACCTCAGGGTTCTATCCTGGGACCACAGTTGTTTTATCTTTATGTAGCTCATCATGGTCTGATTATACAGAGCCATGGAACTGATTTTCACTGTTATACTGATGGCCTTCTGATGTGTCTATGTATGTTACAGTACATATAGATCTCAGGTTGTAAAGGTGGAGGCTTGTAGTTGCAGTGAAAAAACTGATATCTTCTAGTTTCCAGCTTTTGCATGTAGCGAAGTCTCAGTCTCATTGTTAATGTGATATCAGTCAACACTGTGTCAAAGTGACTGTGTGATTCATCACAGTGAAAAAGCCGAAAATCTTGGTGTGACCTTTGAGCCAAGGGGGGGGGGGTTTGTTTTTGTTGTTTTTTAAAGATGACAACTTAAAAGTATGAGATTCAATATGAGATTAAGATGTATTCAGATTACCACTGAACCAGATGTCTTTGTGGAACAGGCTGCCTTTATTAGATTGTCCACTTGATTGATTGTCTTAAAGTTAATATTAAAACATTTTTCTTTGTCTATCACTGGCTTTATGGTTTTAGCTCAGTTATTACATCTGCCCATCTGTGTGTTTATTGCACTTGAAATATTAATGTTAACTGTTGTTATGGATATACAGTAGTGTTCAGAATAATAGTAGTGCTATGTGACTAAAAAGATTAATCCAGGTTTTGAGTATATTCCTTATTGTTACATGGGAAACAAGGTAGCAGTAGATTCAGTAGATTCTCACAAATCCAACAAGACCAAGCATTCATGATATGCACACTCTTAAGGCTAGGAAATTGGGCTATTAGTAAAAAAAAAGTAGAAAAGGGGGTGTTCACAATAATAGTAGTGTGGCATTCAGTCAGTGAGTTTGTCAATTTTGTGGAACAAACAGGTGTGAATCAGGTGTCCCCTATGTAAGGATGAAGCCAGCACCTGTTGAACATGCTTTTCTTTTTGAAGGCCTGAGAAAAATGGGACGTTCAAGACATTGTTCAGAAGAACAGTGTAGTTTGATTAAAAAGTTGATTGGAGGGGGAAAACAAAACTTATACGCAGATGCAAAAAATTATAGGCTGTTCATCTACAGTGATCTCCAATGCTTAAAATGGACAAAAAAACCAGAGATGCGTGGAAAAGGAAAATGGAAAACAACCATCAAAATGGACAGAAGAATAACCAGAATAGCAAAGGCTCACCCATTGATCAGCTCCAGGATGATCAAAGACAGTCTGGAGTTACCTGTAAGTGCTGTGACAGTTAGAAGACGCCTGTGTGAAGCTAATTTATGTGCAAGAATCCCTCGCAAAGTCCCTCTGTTAATAAAAGATGTGCAGAAGAGGTTCCAATTTGCCAAAGAAGACATCAACTGGCCTAAAGAGAAATGGAGGAATATTTTGTGGACTGAGAGTAAAATTGTTCTTTTGGGTCCAAGGCCGCAGACAGTTTGTGAGACGACCCCAAACTCTGAATTCAAGCCACAGTTCACAGTGAAGACAGTGAAGCATGGTGGTGCAAGCATCATGATATGGGCATGTTTCTCCTACTATGGTGTTGGGCCTATATATCTCATACCAGGTATCATGGATCAGTTTGGATATGTCAAAATACTTGAAGAGGTCATGTGCCTTATGCTGAAGAGGACATGCCCTTGAAATGGGTGTTTCAACAAGACAATGACCCCAAGCACACTAGTAAACGAGCAAAATCTTGGTTCCAAACCAACAAAATTAATGTTTTGGAGTGGCCTGCCAATCCTGGACCTAAATCCAATTGAGAACTTGTGGGGTGACATCAAAAAAGCTGTTTCTGAAGCAAAACCAAGAAATGTGAATGAATTGTGGAATGTTGTTAAAGAATTTTGGAGTGGAATAACAGCTGAAAGGTGCCACAAGTCGGTTGACTCCATGCCTCACAGATGTGAAGAAATCATGAAAAACTGTGGTTATACAACTAAATACTAGTTTAGTGATTCACAGGATTGCTAAAAAAGCAGTTTGAACATAATAGTTTTGAGTTTGTAGCGTCAACAGCAGATGCTACTATTATTGTGAACACCCCTTTTCTACTTTTTTTTACTAATAGCCCAATTTCATAGCCTTAAGAGTGCATATCATGAATGCTTGGTCTTGTTGGATTTGTGAGAATCTACTGAATCTACTGGTACCTTGTTTCCCATGTAACAATAAGAAACATACTCAAAACCTGGATTAATCTTTTTAGTCACATAGCACTACTATTATTCTGAACACTACTGTACCTGAGCTTTGATTTTATTGTTGTGTCTTGCTGATTTGATATGTTGAACACTTGTAAAATTTTCTGCTTAAAGTGCTGCATAAATAACATAAAAGCAATAAGTACATGGCATTTGGCTTTTTTCTTGAAATGGAGGTATGTTTATTTTGTTTGAAAAGGAATGCTTGGATGTTTTGAATAAACTGTTTTGTTGTGATGCACTGTTGAAATGAAGTGTGACTAAAACCTTTGCACAGGGCCCATATGTTGTTGAGATTTTAAATACCTGATGTGGCAGTTTCAGTTGGCAGGGTCATGCTGGAGCTGCAGTAATCTACACAACACAGAGAGAAAAAAAAGTGATAACTGTCCTTTATAGATCATACGTGACTACTCATGGTCAAACTGTGAACAAAAATAGAATCAGGCATTATGTACAGAAGAACTGAGGCATTTGGTAGACAGTGATTCAAGAGAGGGATCCAGAGCCTGTTGTCGATTTGTTCGACTTACAGTTGTAGTCATGGCAACAGTTTCCATTGTACCAACAAGAGCTTGAGCAGGAGCAGCTTCCCATGTAAAAGCCACAGTTGTGACGGCATGAGGGTGGTGCTGTAACAGTAAGCTGCACGGGGAAAGAGATGAGAATAAAGCAAGAAGTGATTATTTTTTAAACCTCTAATTATTTAATAAAGGCTTTGATAACACAATGGATTAATTTAGCAGTTTCCTAACTTCAAAAATCAACTTTTTCCCCAGAAAATCCAAATCGTTCAAAACAACAGGACTACTTTCCTCACATACAGACAGTAATACTGATTTTTAGTGCATTCTAATATTCATTCTAATATTCATGACAAAACTAATAATTTTCTGTATTTTCACCCAAAATAAATGTATAACATTGTCAATGCAAGTACCACAGTAATGACAATGTTTACTCCGGAGTGCATTTAAACTATGTTTTGTTTGATGTTGCAATTTTGTACTAAAGGTAACCTTCATCAAATAAAAAAAACTACTGTGCAAATGTTTTAGGCAGAGTGTCCCTGAAACTTTTGGACCAGTTTTAAAATAGCTCATATTTGTAAATAAATGTTACAGTACATATTCTACAACCCAATTCCAATGAAGTTGGGACGTTGTGTAAAATGTAAATTAAAACAGAACACAATGATTTGCAAATCCTCTTCAACCTATATTCAATTGAATACACCACAAAGACAAGATATTTAATGTTCAAACTGATAACTTTATTGTTTTTGTGCAAATATTTGCTCATTTTGAAATGGATACCTGCAACATGTTTCAAAAAGCTGGGACAGGTATGTTTACCACTGTGTTACATCAGCTTTCCTTCCAACAAACACTCAATAAGCATTTGGGAACCGAGAGACGGACACTAATTGTTGAAGCTTTGTAGGTGGAATTCTTTCCCATTCTTGCTTTATGTACGTTCAGTTGTTCAACAGTCCGGGTCTCCGTTGTCGTATTTTGCGCTTCCTAATGTGCCACATTTTCAGTGGTCGACAGGTCTGGACTGCAGCAGGCCAGTCTAGTACCCGCACTCTTTTACTATGAAACCACGCTGTTGTAACACGTGCAGAACGTCCCTGAAAAAGACGTTGTTTGGATGGCAGCATGTGTTGCTACAAAACCTGGATGTACCTTTCAGCATTGATGGTGCCATCACAGATGTGTAAGTTGCCCATGCCATAGGCACTAACACACCCCCATACCATCACAGATGCTGCTTTTAATGCTGGTAACAATCTGGATGGCCTTTTCCTCTTTTGTCCGGAGGACACGACATCCATGATTTCCAAAAATAAATTGAAATGTGGACTCATCAGACCACAGCACACTTTTCCACTTAGCGTCTCTCCATTTCAAATGAGCTCGGGCCCAGAGAAGGCGGCGGCGTTTCTGGATGTTGATGTCTGGCTTTCACTTTGCATGGTAGAGTTTTAACTTGCACTTGCAGATGTAGCAATGAACTGTGTTAACTGACAAAGGTTTTCTGAAGTGTTCCTGAGCCCACGCGGTAAGATCCTTTACACAATGATGTCAGTTTTTAATGCAGTGCCACCTGAGGGATCGAAGGTCACGGGCATTCAATGCTGGTTTTCAGCCTTGCCGCTTACGTGTACAAGTTCTCCAGATTCTTTGAATTTTCTGATTGTATTATGGACTGTAGATGATGGAATCCCTAAATTCCTTGCAATTGAACATTTAGAAACACTGTTCTTAAACTGTTGGACTATTTTTTCCACGCAGTTGTTCACAAGTGGTGATCCTTGCCCCATCTTTGCTTGTGAATGGCTGAACCTTTTGGGGATGCTCCTTTTATACCCAATCTTGACACTCACCTGGTTACAGTTAACCTGTTCACCTGTGGAATGTTCTAACAGGTGTTCTTTGAGCATTCATCAGCTTTCCCATTCTTTTGTTGCCCCTGTCCCAGCTTTTTTGAAACATGTTGCAGGCATCCATTTCAAATGAGCAAATTGCACAAAACAAAAAAGTTTATCAGTTTGAACATTAAATATCTTGTCTTTGTGGTGTATTCAGTTGAATATAGGTTGAAGAGGATTTGCAAATCATTGTATTCTGTTTTTAATTTACATTTCACACAATGTCCCAACTTCATTGGAATTGGGTTGTATGATCATCTCACACCTTTAAGGTTTATCTTTTTTAGGCAATAAAGCCACATAATTTTTGGAGGAGTTTCTTATAGAATTTATAAGAAAATCAGATTAAATTGCTTTGATTTATTTCAGTCTATTGTTGATTGATCACTGGTAATTGTCTGTGTTTTGTATCAGGGACTACACCTAGAAGTAAATCAAATGATTTATTTTTTATGTTGTTGGTGTTGTTCCAACATGATGTTTGTTACTTTTAAGAAAATCCTATTTTAATTTTGTTTGAATCATTTGAACACACACATCTTCAACCGCTTAGTCCAATTAAGGGTCGCAGGGGCTGGAGCCTATTCCAGCAGTCATAGGGTGTGAGGTGGTGTACACCCTGGACAGGACGCCAGTCTGTCGCAGGGCCACATATAGACAAACAAACACATTCACACCCGCACATGCATCTATGGACAATTTAAAGTTTCCAATCCACCTAACCTGTGTCTCTTTGGATGTGGGAGGAAGCCGGAGCACCCGGAGGGAACCCACACAAACACGGGGAGAACATGCTAACTCCACACAGAAAGGTCACAGGTGGGAATTGAACCCATGACCTTCTCGCTGTGAGGCAACAGTGCTAACCACTAATCCACCGTGCTGCCATCATTTGAACATTTAAAACGTCATTTATTTCATTTATTTGTGTCTGTTTGATTTTTTTAATCTCTGTAAAAATGAAAAATATAAGAGAAAGTACGTTTCTTCAGCATCTCCCTTGTTTCACTCAGAGTTGCCACAGCAGATCTGAGGTATCTGCATGTTGATTTGGCACAGGTTTTACGCCGGATGCCCTTCTTGATGTAACTCTACATTACATGAAGAATGGGAAGGGGGGCCTTGAACCCATAACCTTCTGCTCTGGAAACAAATGAATTTAACTGCTTGGCCATTACCCCTGTTAAAAATATACATGCTTAAAAAAGTGTATTTACCAAATGCTATGTTTGATTTTTTCAAAAAAAAATTCTACAGGGAACTGAAAACTTTTGCACATATTCTGTATATCAGATATTTCTTCCTATAATTTTGAAACCAAAATATCATTTTCTGCATGTCAGTTTTTTATTTTTAAATTTTTAGTTTAAATCAGCAGTTGACAATCTTCCTGTGTTATTCCCCCACATAGAGGGCAACACATTATAATGGGTTATATTTCATTTCCAATCAAATTTTGTTAAATATATTACAAACACAGGCACATTATCATTAATATGTATTTGTAAATTAAACCATTTGAGTGTTGCTAAATGCCCTGAGCTGAATCAAATTTTTGAAGATGTAACAATTCCTGTACTGTTCAACATGGCACTTACAGTAGTTGTCATGGTGACAGTTTCCACAGTACTGACACGAGCTTGTGCAGGAGGAGCGTCTCATGTCCCAGCCACAAATGTAACAACACGGGCCGAGTTGAGAGACATGGGAACACATAACATTATTAGAGCAACCTTTAAATTGGCCAGAAAAAAGAATATTCCAGTTTTCTGTCACCCGCGGTTTGTGGACGACTGTTATACCTGAGGTGTACCATCGCTGTGGTGCGGCCTTGATCATGGGGCAGTAAGCTGCATGATGAGAGAGATGAGAATGAAGTGATCAGCGTTACTGTCTGAGGGATGCAGAAGCGGTTAACGGCGTGGATTTTTGAGATGTGGCACTCACTGCTGTAGTCATGGCAACAGTTGCCGCTGTTTTGGCAAGAGCTTGTGCAGGAGCAGCTCCCCAGGTCCCCGCCACATCTGCCACGACATGAAGGCTGGGCTGGCAAACATAAACGACTCATTACCGACTTTAGACATACAACTGCTGAATATGAAGTAATAACAATAGTACTACATAGAGAATTGTAATGCTTGGATAAGAACACATTTTCAAGTCAAATTCTTTATGAAATTTCAAACTGAATCCATTGTGATGGATGATGATCATCTCTTCTGCATAAAATAAGCCTTTTCCAAAAATATCCTAAGAAGATGCCTAGTTTCAAGCTATTGGAAAATCCTTTGTGATTTAGAATTTTGATTAATTAAACGCTACAATGCACATAACTCACATTTCATATTTGTTGCACATTGCTGCTTTGCTTCCTTCAGACTGTTTTTGCCTTGACAGGCAATAACGTAAAAAGAAACAATAAGAATTTTCGATAGAAACCCCTTGAAGCCACACTTGTTCGACACCAATGGGCATCAGTGCAGGTTTTGAGAATTTATTTCTACTCTTCTAACTTGATAATTGGTTAGTTTCTTTAATGTTTTTTTTTTCTTTAATTTTAAATTTTTGTACCTGCTGGATTTATTGCATCAGCTGCTGCAGCTTGAGAATCTCCTGTTGGGCAAAACAAAATAAATTGTCAGATAAGTGGCGTGACTTTACATGATTGAAATCAAATTGTTTGTTTTTTTTTTTTTTGGTTTTTAACTATTTTTAGTTGAGTTAATGGCAACTGTTTTTGTCTTGTCATATACCGGGTACTACAACAACAAATAAATACAAACATTTTCAAGCCTCATTTACGTATTCAATTTAAGGGTCGTGGGGCAGCTGGAGCCGGCCCCAGCAGTCATAGGGCGAGATTCGGGGCACACCTTGGACAGGACACCCCTGAGCCACGAGACAGACACACATTCAGAGACAGTAGTCTATTGCAGGGACACAAAAATAACTTCTTTTTATTCAAACATTAATTAATTTGATTTTTTCTCTTGGTTGTCCCCATCATCCAGCCTTTCTAACACTTCCTGGGGGATCCTGAGGCGTTCCCAAGCCAGCTGGAAAATATAATCCCTCCAGTGTGTCCTGGGTCTTCTCTCAGTCGGATGTGCCTGGCAGACCTAGGGAGCATCCTCACCAGATGCCCGAACCACCACAGCTGGCCCCTTTTGACGTGAAGAAGCAGCGGCTCTACTCAGAGTCCCTCCCTAGTTGAGCTTCTCACCCTATCCTGAAGTGTAAGCCCAGGTATCCAAAGAAGGAATCTCATTTCTGCTGCTTGTATCCACAACATTGTTCTTTCGTTAATTACCCAAATTACATGAGCATAGGTGAGAATAGGGGCGTAAATTGACTGGTAAATTGAGGGTCTTGCTTCCTGGCTCACCTCTTTCCTCACCACGACGGTCCGCTACAGTGTCCGTAAAACAGATGCAACAGAACAGAAGCAGATGCCTTCCCAATCAGTGTATTGATCTCGAGCTGAAATTTATCCCCCCCTCATGAACAAGGCCCTGAGATACTTGGGGCAATAACTCTCCCCTAACCCAGAGTGGACAATCCATTGTTTTCCTAAAGATGATCATGGTCTCAGATTTTGAGGTTTCTGATTCTCATCCCAGATGCTTCACACTCGGCCACAAACTTGCCCAGTGTGCATCGAGCCTTTTTTTCTTTCTTTCTTTTCTTTTTCTTTCAATTGGGCTTTGAAACTTAACTTATTAGTGCCTTTGATGCTATTTTTTTAGACAGCTCGGATATTTCAAATTTGATTTCTATTGATCCAGTGATGTCCATAACCAGCCACTAAATTTACATTTTTATGAAAATTTGTGGGAAATAAAAGCTTTGACACAAGTGAAAAGACATTTATCTTCAACACAAATGATTAGTCAGTTAACAAAAACAAAAAATATATCTGTATCCTGGGAAGCTTAAAATTAAACCCTAGGTGCATTATTGGATTTATGTTATTTTATTTAATGGTACCTGCTGGATCTTTTCCGTCTGCTGGTGGGGCATCAGCATCACCTGATAGACAAAAACAAAAGAAATACTCAGATAATTGGTGGGACATACAGTGCATCTGAAAAGTATTCACAGCGCTTCACTTTTTCCACATTTTGTTATGTTACAGCCTTATTCCAAAATGGATGAAATTCATTTTTTTTCTCAAAATTCTACATACAGTACCCCATAATGACAATGTGAAAAGGGGCTTTTTTATTTTTTCAAATTTATTAAAAGTAAAAAAACAAACAAACAAAGAAATCACATGTACATAAATATTCACAGCATTTGCCATAAAGCTCAAAATTGAGCTCAGGTGCATCCTGTTTCCACTGATCACCCTTGAGATGTTTCTACAGCTTAATTGGAGTCCACCTGGGGTAACTTCAGTTGATTGTACATGATTTGGAAAGACACACACCTGTCTATATATAAGGTCCCACAGTTGACAGTGCATGTCAGAGCACAAACCAAGCATGAATTCAAAGGAATTGTCTTTAGATGTCTGAGACAGGATTGTCTACAGGCACAAAACTGGGGAAAGGTACAGAAACATTTCTGCTGCTTTGAAGGTCCCAATGATCACAGTGGCATCCATCATCTCTAACTAGAAGAAGTTTCAACAGGACTCTAGCTAGAGGTGGCTGCCTGTCTAAACTGAGCGATCGGGGAGAAGGACCTTAGTCAGGGAGGTGACCAAGAACCTGATGGTCACTCTGTCAGTGCTCCAGCATTCCTTTATATATTCTTTGAAGGACTGCGTCAAAATTACTTCACGGATTCTCACCAAATTTTCACCACGGATACATATTAGGCCATGCAAGACTCCATTAAATTTTGGAAGTGATCTGGATCTGAATCCAGATTCTGGATCAAAATTTCACTTTATATATGCTTTAAAGGATCACATCAAAACTACTTCATGGATTCTCACCAAATTTCAACACAGATACAGTGGCTGGCAAAAGTATTCAGCCCCTTGATATTTCACGCTGTTAAATTTGTTTATGGCATTTCAAATACAAAAAGTAAATCAGGCTTCTCAATATAAAAATTTCTAAAATTATCTTCCTTAGACTCAAACTGAAAACAAATCTCTACAACCTGATATCAATTAATTAAAATATAAAAGCCAAGATGATGGGTTGCATAAGTAATCAGCCCCTTTGGTATAATACCCGTAAATAATCAGTTTAATTGCCAGTTTTCTTCAGACAAGTCAGGGGATGGATACATGAACATTTCCAAGTCAATGAATATGTCTTGAACTTTATTTACATCAGTTATGAAGAAATACAAACAGTATGACACTCTATGGTAAATCTGTGTGGAGTAGACAGTTCTCAAAAACTGTGACTGTGCAAGAAGGAGAAGAGTGAGGAAAGTAAGAAAAGTGAGGATCTGGATCCAAATTTGGATTCTTGATCAAGATGTCACTTTATATATGCTTTGAAGGATTACGTCAAAACTACTTCACGGATTTTGACGAAATTCTCAACACAGACCCATATTAGGCCATGGAAGACTCCATTAAAATTTGGAGGTGATCCGGATCCGAATCTGGATTTTGGATCAAGATTTCACTTTATATATGCTTTGAAGGATTATGTCCACTACTTCACAGATTCTCACCAAATTTGCACCACAGATAGACATTAGGGCATGGAAGACTCCATTAAATTTTGGAGGTGATCCAGATCTGGATTCTGGATCAAGATTTCACTTTATACAGGCTTTGAGGGATTTCTTCAAAACTACTTAACAGATTCTCACCAAATTTGCACCACCAATAGACATTATGGAAGACTCCATTAAATTTTGGAGGTGATCCAGAGCCGGATTGGTGGACGTCAGAAATCTCTGATTGCTCTTGTTTTTTAATAAATTTGCTAACAACAAACAAACAAAACCCTCCATTGTGGGAAAAAGGTTGTAACATAACAAAATGCGGAAAAGTGAAGCGCTGTGAATACTTTCTGGATGCACCATAAATACATTTATACATGCACACATATATGAAGTGTCTCATAAAAAGTGTGGAATAAACTACATTTCAGATGATTAACACAATGTTGATTAGTACTACTCTGAACCTCCAATAAAGATCAGCTTTAAAAGAAGAAAAAAATCAATGCAGTTATAGTCACAAAAAAAAACAATATCAAGACAATAATGAACCATACCGCAGAAACCACGAGAGGCGATCAGGCTGCACAGAACCAGGAGAGTCCACATGGTGAAATGTTTCACTCCAACATGCCCTGAATGCAGAAGAGTACCGCTTATATACTTACTGACAGGATTCGATACAGCAGCCATAAAGTTTGATGTCAGTCAAGTGCAGCTCAGTCAGTCATGAGCTTGAGAACCACACACTTGTCCAAGTATCATAAAGTATCAGGAGAGTTTGTTCACCTCAGGAATGAGGATGTGTTTTAAAGCTGTGTGCATAACGCATATGGTCAGACTTGATGAAGTTTTGATGAAGTTAGACACACCATAGAATTTTACTCTTTCACTCAAAAAAGTCAAGTGGGTTGTGGACACTATCAACTTTTTGTTTTCAGGTGACTTAAACCTCGTGTTTCAATCAGAAGTAAAAAGAACTCAATGTTTTTTACTCTAGAAAAATTTTGTGGAACCTGTTGACAAATTAATTAAAGTCAATGTTTCAATCATTTTCTTATGATTTTTTATAAGTCTCAGAGAATTGTCACTGCATAGTTGTTGCAACGTCAATGATAAGACTTTACAAATTATGCTGCATTCTCAGTGTCACTCTGTCTGAAAACCTCTGAGATTTGCAACTTAAGACACTGCTACTCAACAGTTATGCTAAGGGGAATGGGAAAAAATATTTACAGACACAGAGTCTTGTCATAGCTGCAGGGAGCTGCTGCAGGGAGGTTAAACTGCTGCATGCGGCTCCAGAACGGTGGGTTGCCGAACCCTGATTTAGCATAACAACTGGCGTGAACACTTGTGACTGCTATCTGATTTATGATAACACATTTATCAGTATTATAATGGTTGAGAAATTTGACTCAAAACTAGAATGTGTAAACTTGCTGTTTGTGTTTTTACATGTATTTCACAGTAGATGCTTGAGTTGTATTCATGGCAGTAGTGCAGTGCTGTGGAATAGTTTTTCCTGTGGTTGCCAAATAATACTTTGTTTGATTGAAAAATGTGTTTGCTTGTAGACTGCAGCCAGAATGGACTGGATCATTCCACAGTGGACATGTCATTGGAAGACAGCTCAGGGATCCTGGTGGATGGTTTTGAGAGGACATATGATGGAAAGCTTAAGTGCCGCTACTGCAACTATGCCACCAGAGGCACAGCACGACTCATCGAGCACATCCGCATTCACACAGGTGAGTCTTAACTGTTTTCTGCGCATAGAATGAATGTTTTCTTGCTTAGCCTCTTTTCCTCTATCAAACAGGAGAGAAACCTCACCGCTGCCACTTGTGCCCATTTGCGTCAGCCTATGAGCGCCACCTGGAGGCCCATATGCGATCGCACACAGGCGAGAAGCCTTACAAGTGTGAGCTGTGCTCTTTCCGCTGCAGCGACCGCAGCAAACCTGTCACACCACCGCCGGCGCCGACACAAACTGCTGCCCATGAAAGGCGCTCGCTCACTCTCACATAAGAAGATGCTGAGTGTTCTGCAGAAGAAAGCAAGCTCACTGGGTTTTGGCCGCCGGCTCCTCATTAACTTCACCCCTCCTCTATGGCGGTGCACAAGCCAGACAATGTCAGTGACTACTCCCACGACCTGTCCCACTTACGCCAGGAGCCCTATGATAATCAGAGCCGAGCAAGTGAAGATGGGATCACCAATAACCAGAACCACCACCATCATCATCACGATATGGTTATGGATAACCCCTTGAACCAGCTGTCCACCTTGGCTGGCCAACTAGCCAGCCTGCCTTCAGAGTCTCAGGCCCAGACTCAACCTCCCATGTCTCCAGGAGCCGAGTCTGTTGTTGATGAGAAGCCTTTCCTAATCCAGCAGCCTCACCCTGCCACCGCTTCTGTGGCCGTTACAGCCAGCATGACCCATGCGTCGTCCTCTTCCCCAACCACAGCAGAGCCCCGAGCTCCTCCCCACAGCAACTGCAGTCCTGGAGACGGGCCCTGCAGTGAGCACAGTGGGCACATGAGTACTCCTAGTATCTCAAACAGCCAGCCCAGTACGCCGGCCCCAGGCCTGTCCGCTCCACTCCAGGATTCCCACATGCTGCATCACTGCCAGCACTGTGACATCTACTTCCCCGACAACATCCTCTACACAATCCACATGGGCTGCCACGGCTACGAGAATCCTTTCCAGTGCAACATTTGTGGCCACAAGTGCAAGAGCAAGTACGACTTTGCCTGCCACTTTGCCCGAGGGCAACACAAATAAGGCACAAATGAGGAAAACTTAGAAAGAAAAAAAACCTCTGACAGGACTGCTTTTTGTTTTACAGTGCGTCTTGTAAAGTATTCACAGCGCTTCACTTTTTCCACATTTTGTTATATTAGTGTTATTCCAAAATGGATGAAATTAATTTTTTTCCCTCAAAATTCTACACACAATGCCCCATAATGCATTGTGAATGGTAAATGGACTGCATTTATATAGCGCTATTCCATCTGCATCAGATGCTCAAAGTGCTTTACAATTATGCCTCACATTCCCCCCCCCATGTCAGGGTGCTGCCATACAAGGCACTCACTACACACCGGGAGCAATAGGGGATTAAAGACCTTGCCCAAGGGCCCTTAGTGAATTTCCAGTCAGACAGGAAAAAATTGTGAAAAAGTTTCGTTTTTGTTTTTTTTAGTTTTTGCAAATTTTAAAAATAAAAAAATCACTAAGAAATCGCATGTACATAAATATTCACAGCCTTTACCATGAAGCTCAAAATTGAGTTCAGGTGCATCCTGTTTCCACTAATTATCCTTGAGATGTTTCTACAGCTTTATTGGAGTCCACCTGGGGTAAATTCAGTTGATTGGACATGATTTGGAAAGACACACACTTGTCTTCATATAAGGTCCCACAGTTGACAGTGGACAGCTGAGCACAAACCATGCATGAAGTCAAAGGAATTGTCTGTAGACCTCTGAGACAGGACTGTCTTGAGGCACAAATCTGAGGAGGGTACAGAAACATTTCTGGTGCTTTGAAGGTCCCAATGAGCACAGTGACCTCCATCATCCGTAAATGGAAGAAGCTCAGATCCACCAGGACTCTTTCTAGGACTGGCCGCCCATCTACACTGAGCGATCGGGGTAGAAGGACCTTAGTCAGGGAGGTGACCTAGTACCTGATCTGTCAGAGCTCCACCATTCCTCTGTGGAGAGTGGAGAACCTTCCACAAGGACCAGCATCTCTGCAGCAATCTACCAATCAGGTCTGTATGGTAGAGTGGCCAGATGTGAAGCCACTCCTTAGTAAAAGGCACATGGCAGCCCACCTGGGGCCTCATGTACAAAGGCTGCATATGCACAAAAATGTTGCATACGTCCATCCCACACTAACGTTCAGATGTCCGTGGAAATGTGCGGTGCGCCACCAAAAATCATGGCTGGTGTACGCATGTTTATACAGCTGTTCCTCTGCCGACTCGTAGAGGTGATGCTGGAAATTGTTAATAGTGTAAAAACAAGAAGTCATCAAAGTGATGTGCACATCAGAGACACACTTATGAACAATTTACACACACACGTGTTTGTAATTATATGGGTGGATATAAAGAAATGAGGAAAGTGGTATTAGCAATGGCTGTATTAGCATTCGAAGACCTTTCAAATGGTGCAAGCCTACGTGAGCAAGTATGCAGGGAATGCGAGGATTTACTTGCAAATGACGATAATTCGGTCATAAATGATTCAGATTACCAAGGCCACTGTTACTGATGTTGAGCACAGAACATTCCATCAAAGTACAAATCATATGTGATGCGCATATGCATTGGATTGGGAACAGGCAGCCTGGCACGGTTTGCAATGGGTGGTTGCTTAGCGAGTATATAGTTTACTCATTTCCTTTCCGTTTCACATTGCGGTGAGCTGCATGGGACAAGGAAGACCGAGCCACAGCTTTAATTTTTTCTGCACTCTGCCTCTACAAGTGCTTAAATTTTTACATGCGACAACACAGGGACAATGGCGGACGTCATCAAACACACTACATTCCACACTTATGGTACCGTCAACATGACACAACCAAACTATTTAAATACATTTGCATATTCAGATGGAGGCATGGACAGGAAGGAGTTTGGTACTTTTGCATGTGCTCTCATTTCCATGTTGATTTGGATGTACAAAAGGAATGTGCTTGGATCCATGCCTATGCACACTTTGCTGCATCTGAATGTTTCTGTGCATAAAACAGTTTCTGGGTTTTGGCGTACGCCATGTTTCAGTAGGAAATCCACGCATGTCTTTGTACATCAGGCCCCTGAAATTTGCCAGAAGGACTCTCAGACAATGAGAAACAAAATTTTCTGGTCTGATGAAACAAAGATTGAACTCATTGGTATGAATGCCAGGCATCATGTTTGGAGGAAACCAGGCACCATCCTTACACTGAAGCATGGTGATGAATGTAGCAATGTACAGAGACACCCTGGATGAAAACCTGCTCCAGCGTGCGCTTGACTTCAGACTGGTGCGATGGTTCATCTTTCAGCAGGATAATGACCCTAAGCACACAGTCAAGATATCAAAAGAGTGGCTTCAGGACAAAACTGAATGTTCTTGAGTGGCCCAGCCAGACTCCAGACCTGAAGCCGATTGAACATCCCTGGAGAGATCTGAAAATGGCTGTGAACTGATGCTCCCCATCCAACCTGATGGAGCTTGAGCAATGCTGTAAAGAGGAATGGGGAAAAACTGCCCAAAGATAAGTGCACCACGCTTGTGGCATCATATTCAAGAAGACTTGAGGCTGTAATTGCTGCCAAAGGTGCATCAAAGTAATGAGCAAAGGGTGTGAATAATTATGTACATGTGATTTTCAGTTTTTTATCTTCAATAAATTCACAAAAAAATTCAAAAAAGCATTTTTCATGTTGTCATTATGGGGTGTTAGTAGAATTTTGAGGGAGGAAAATGAATTGACTCCATTTTGGAATAAGGCTGCAACATACGAGTAAAATGTGTAAAAAGTGAAGTGCTGTGAATACTTTCTGGACGCGCTGTAATTCCATTATAATTTTATTTATTGGTATTTTATTTGGCCTTTATGTAGCCTAGCCTCTGAAATTGTTGCGTGTACATAAAAAAATCATTTATATAGTTAATTTTTTTTTGGTAATTAAAGGTGCCAGTACATATACTCAACAAAAATATAAACGCAACACTTTTGGTTTTGCTCCCATTTTGTATGAGATGAACTCAAAGATCTAAAACTTTTTCCACATACACAATATCACCATTTCCCTCAAATATTGTTCACAAACCAGTCTAAATCTGTGATAGTGAGCACTTCTCCTTTGCTGAGATAATCCATCCCACCTCACAGGTGTGCCATACCAAGATGCTGATTAGACACCATGATTAGTGCACAGGTGTGCCTTAGACTGCCCACAATAAAAGGCCACTCTGAAAGGTGCAGTTTTATCACACAGCACAATGCCACAGATGTCGCAAGATTTGAAGGAGCATGCAATTGGCATGCTGACAGCAGGAACGTCAACCAGAGCTGTTGCTCGTGTATTGAATGTTCATTTCTCTACCATAAGCCGTCTCCAAAGGCGTTTCAGAGAATTTGGCAGTACATCCAACCAGCCTCACAACCGCAGACCACGTGTAGCCACACCAGCCCAGGACCTCCATATCAGCATGTTCACCTCCAAGATTGTCTGAGACCAGCCACTTGGACAGCTGCTGAAACAATCGGTTTGCATAACCAAAGAATTTCTGCACAAACTGTCAGAAACCGTCTCAGGGAAGCTCATCTGCATGCTCGTCGTCCTCATCGGGGTCTCGACCTGACTCCAGTTTGTCGTCGTAACCGACTGAGTGGGCAAATGCTCACATTCGCTGGTGTTTGGCACGTTGGAGAGGTGTTCTCTTCACGGATGAATCCCGGTTCACACTGTCCAGGGCAGATGGCAGACAGCGTGTGTGGCGTCGTGTGGGTGAACGGTTTTCTGATGTCAGTGTTGTGGATCAAGTGGCCCATGGTGGCAGTGGGGTTATAGTATGGGCAGGCATCTGTTATGGACGAAGAACACGGGTGCATTTTATTGATGGCATTTTGAATGCACAGAGATACCGTGACGAGATCCTGAGGCCCATTGTTGTGCCATACATCCAAGAACATCACCTCATTGTTGCAGCAGGATAATGCACGGCCCCATGTTGCAAGGATCTGTACACAATTCTTGGAAGCTGAAAATGTCCCAGTTCTTGCATGGCCGGCATACTCACCGGACATGTCACCCATTGAGCATGTTTGGGATGCTCTGGACCGGCGTATGACAGCGTGTACCAGTTCCTGCCAATATCCAGCAACGTCGCACAGCCATTGAAGAGGAGTGGACCAACATTCCACAGGCCACAATTGACAACCTGATCAACTCTATGCGAAGGAGATGTGTTGCACTGCATGATGCAAATGGTGGTCACACCAGATACTGACTGGTATCCCCCCCCAATAAAACAAAACTGCACCTTTCAGAGTGGCCTTTTATTGTGGACAGTCTAAGGCACACCTGTGCACTAATCATGGTGTCTAATCAGCAT
Organism: Thalassophryne amazonica; assembly: GCF_902500255.1. Lineage (NCBI taxonomy): Eukaryota > Metazoa > Chordata > Actinopteri > Batrachoidiformes > Batrachoididae > Thalassophryne > Thalassophryne amazonica. The sequence goes on along the minus strand of NC_047115.1, from coordinate 27,603,951 downwards.
CTTGATATGGCACACCTGTGAGGTTGGATGGATTATCTCAGCAAAGGAGAAGTGCTCACTATCACAGATTTAGACTGGTTTGTGAACAATATTTGAGGGAAATGGTGATATTGTGTATGTGGAAAAAGTTTTAGATCTTTGAGTTCATCTCATACAAAATGGGAGCAAAACCAAAAGTGTTGCGTTTATATTTTTGTTGAGTGTATGTATGTATTAGAAAATGACATGTCAGTATTTTCCCAGGTTGAGAATTTATTTGAGGTGCTGTTATGAGCCATAGTTAAGTGCTAAATAATTAGAAAGTCCTCATGCTTTTTGACACAAAACATCAGTGATTAAATGATCAGTAAGTCATTGGTGTAATTTTCACATCAGCCTGCAGCTTTCAAAATACACAACATCTAAATACCTGGAATGGCACTAGAAATGATCTCAAAGTTATAATTCTCTGGTTGATTTTCATTTATTGCTGAGTAGTATGAGACAGGAGAGTTGCCATAATTTTTAGTCTAAAAATGGCTGGCAGCAGTGTGACGCAAGTGATTTGTGTGCTTGCTTCCTATGCATTCCCAGTTCAAGACCACCTGTGCCTATTCTCCTTGTACATCTGGAGTTGCGTCTGAAAGGCCATCTGACATAAAACTTGTGCCAAATCAACATGCGGCTCCATATCAGATCCAATGTGGTGACCCCAAGCGCAACAGGAGAAGCTAAAACTAAGTACTTACTGCTATTCCTACAAATGGTTGAGATGGGTTTTGTTGGAATCTCACAAGTATCTTGTAAGTCCCCATCATTGTGTCATAGCTCCTCATAGTTAAAAGCAGTTCATAGTATTGCAGATTACAAATTTGCACTCTATTGTGAGATAGAGTTTGCTATCCAGTTATTATAAAAACTTCTAAAAATTAACATCATTCATGTTTTTAATAGCTTTTGTGTCTGAAACTGCAGGAGCTGAATGACCAGTTTTTATATATTTAGAGGATGCTAGTGTTGAATATTCCTCTTCAAAAATGATGGATGAATATCCAAACCTTTCAAACTATTTTGGCAACTAAGTAAAGTGTACATCGGATTTTGGTGACAATGGAGTGAATAATACTGACTATGGACCTTTTACCTGGGCGCTTTTGAGCTTTAAGGAATCATGCACCCAAAGTTTCATGATGATTGGGCATTTTGTGTCAGTTAAAACACTACATTAATTTTTATCTTGTGGGTTTGGCTGAACTGTAAAGTCTGGGATGTCCAGGTGAGATTATTTTTGTGCCCTAATACCATCAAATTAAGCAAAAACTATAAAACATTAAAAGCACATTTATTCAGTGGGGATCAATCACGTTACTTGGTTTAAACACAAGTAGTATGAGGTGGACAGCCATCAGTATCAAAAATATAGAAAACTAAAGCAGACTGCCAATTTTCAAATTGAAATTTCAGCGCTACTTAACTAACAAGGTGTAGACACCAGTGGGCTGCAATTAGAAAGATCTGTTTTCACTCCCATTTTTATTTAAATGTGCATCTCCAGATGAATGTGGAAAAAGGTGCACAGGTGGACTTGAATCAGGGAATTTGTGTTTGACCAGGCAAGAGCACTAATCTCTTGCACTCTATTGTGAGCTGTAAGTTTTTGTAAGTTTTGATTTTCCACCCTTTATCTAAAAACTTTAATGTGCGGTTCTTGTGTTCAAATAAACAACTGTTATGCTTGGACCAGAGTACATGTTTTAAAGAAGTTATACAGTGAGTAAATATATTTCTATTGAGTTTGACAAAACGCTACGAAAACATAGCACTAGAGCCTGACCGATACCGATTTTTGGGGGCTCGATACTGACATTAGGAAGTAAAAAAAAATGTACAGTGCCTATATATCTGCTGGAAAAATGAAAATGATTCTTATTATTATCATCCCCTTTTTGACAAATAAATGTAATTAAGGCTTGATGTTTCACAGTTGAAACATGAACTTAAATTGTAAATATAGCCAATCAGTGTACATCATGTAGCCTTCACTTGGACAGACAGTCCCTGTTTTGCATTGATCAACATTTACATGAAATATACTTCTAGTTTATTTTGGACCTGCCTAGCTGGTGGCATAGTAACCGCTATGCCACTATCAAATGTCCACTTTGACTGAAAATGAATGGCAGCTTCTTGCTTTGCCGCTGTCTCTTATAGCTAATGTGACCATGGGGTGATGGGAGCCCCAACCAGGGTTGACAGCGTTGTTTTTTTTTTTTTTCTTTTCAGATAAAGTAAGTTTCCATATTTTCAAAAATAACACAGATATGGTTATGAAAGGCTCATATAGGCCAATATTATAGGCCAACCGCTACATTGGTTGGGCTCAGCATGATACAGTGTCGATTAAAACAGTTTGTACATCGCCTGTGTCTGTTATGACCATCAGCTATGGAGGGTAGAGCAGAATTACTTTGATGTGCAACAAGACCAGGTTTCTTTGGATAATACATATACCCAAATAAATTCTCAACACTCATCCAGTTACATCTGAACATTTCTCTGGTCATTCTGTTGACCAAGAGTGACCTAATTTAAGCCTTGTTGAAGTTATTTCAGTAATTAGTGCTTTAACACTATTTCTTTGCAGTACCTGATGTATCCACTCTGCTTGTGCGTTTGTAGTTGAGAGGACGTTTGATGAATGGATGCTCTCTCACTGTAATAAATCGCTCAAGAAAAGTTTGGCTGTTACACCTGCAGTAGCCATGATTCTTCTCCATGAGTGCTGCTACGGAACTTTGGAATTCAAGCGAGCTACATTGCGTGGAAACTGCAGTAATGACTGGCCAAACGTTGTTCATGGATTTTGCAGAAAAGTATTTAAGCTGGTTGTTTTTGTTTTTTGTTTGTTTGTTTTTTATTGGGGGGGGGGGTATTTTAAGTTCCTCCACACAGTGCCCTTTATTAACCAGCATTATGGCAACTTAACTCATTTTGTTAAAAAAAAATGCATAGCCTTTTAAGTACATCAAACCTGTTTCTGTCCCTTTGCAGTTTTGGGGGGTCACTTTGACAGCCAGTATCACCACTTTTTCAGCAGAATAACTGTGTCTTGTGTCTCTTGTGAACACTTTCTCAGACCTGCCATGTAGCACCAGGGAAACCATGTTTTAGCCTTTGTGGTAATGTGCTGAGATGCTGCATTTATCAGATGGATCCCAGTACTTTTCGGAATATTTAATGAGTATTGTAATCTGAGTGGTTGGGTAGATGTTTGGTGTCAAAAAAGAAAAGGAGAAAAAAAAACCTAACTCATATTGCGGTTAATACTGCTATTTTAGCAAGGTTGTTCTTCGTCTTGGATACTGTTGTCTGTTGCTTAGCAACGTGTGAAGAACATTGTTACTGTTTTTAGGACCACCTTCTTGTTATCATCATAACCAGTAATAGGTGCCTCAAGTAATTACTGCCTTATGTTCTTTGGTGTGTAGTAGGGTCATAGGTAACAGTGAATGTTGAAGCCTTTTGGCGACCGCACGCTCCCTTTAGGAGAGCAAATCATTTAATTGTGAGATGAATTAATCTAATTTATAAGTAAAGTGTTTTCTAACTGAGCTAGCCTTTTGTCTTTTCCATTTCCCCATTCTAGCCACAGTCAAACACCAAATTAAACATACCAAATCCACAGTACACAAAAAAAAAACAACAATGAAATGTTTGCAACCTACATTGAAACAATCAGTGGTACAGTAACATCTAAAGACACATGAGCAGCTACGTGTATATTTAACTTCACTGGTCAATTTTCTACCAAGCAAACTAGGCCGACAAGCTAAATGAGCCATTAATTTAGCATTTCCGTGTTCAGTTGATACTTCTTTTGCTGCTCCCATCAGCAGATCAACCACTTCCATCTCACCCTGTCTTCAGCATCTTCCTCTGTCACACCAACCACCTGTATGTCTTCCTTCAGAACATCCATAAACCTCCTCTGTGGTCTCCCATTTCTCCTCCAACCTGGTGGCTCCATCCTCAGCATACTTCTACCTGCTTCTTCTTCTACACGTCCAAATCAATCTGGGCTCTGACTTTGTCTCCAAACAGTCCTACCTGTGCTGTCCCTCTGATATGTTCATTCCTAATCCTGTTCATTTTCATCACTCCCATAGAAAATCACAGCATCTCCAGCTCTGACACCTCCAGGTCTCCCTCCTGTCTTTTTGTTAGCACCACTGTCTCTAAGCTGTACAACATAGCTGGTCTCTACTGTCTTTTAAACCTTCCCATTCACTCTTGCCGATATACTTCTGTGACAAATTACTCCTGCCCCCTTTCTCCAAACACTCCACCCTGCCTGCACTCTCTGCTTCACCTCTCTACCACATTCTTCCTGACTTTGAATAGTTGACCCCATTCATTTAAACTTACCTACCTTAAACCACCTCTACTTGTAACCACACTATTACGGTGGACTCCCTTTTGGTCACACCTATATTCAGTCTTACTCCTGAGTTTCATTCCCCTTCTCTCCAGAATGTAGCATCACCTCTCCAGGTTCATCTCAACCTGCTCTCTATTCTCACTACAAATCACAATGTCATCTGCAAACATTACTGTCATCTGCAAACTTTCATTCGGACAACATTAGGCCTTATTCGGTCTGTAGTGTGACGGGGGTATTAGTTTTTGTTGCTTCTCTTTTTTTTTTTTTTTACATTACTTTGCATCTCCTTGTACTGTCTACCTTCTTCACCTCTATAACTATCCCAATTCTTTTTTGCCACCCTCTTTCTCATTATACGTTCCTCAACATCTTCATTCCACCGCCACCTGTCCTTAATACCATATCTACCCTTTATGTCCTCATCACCTCTGTTCCTGTCACCAACATGCTCTGAAGTCCGTTCCACTCATTACTCTTTCCTGCTTTTCGTGTTTCCCATTCAGTTGAATTGGAAAATGTGTCCACACTGTACAGGGAACAGTTTTGATTTATTTACACCTACTGCCAGTGCACTATTGATATCGCTGCATTTATTTTTCAGCAGTGTTTTGAAAATGGGCTTTCTTTCACGTGAAACAATTGCCAAAGGTGAGTACATCACAGAGACACGATTGCACACCATGTTATAAAAAGAACTGACTCGATGGAATTCACAACAGAGGTGCGTTTTGGTGATGCTTTTATTCAGGTAATGCTTTGTGAAAGAAAGTAGTGAAGATAAATCAAAGTCTTAAGAATGAACAGACTGATTAGTAAAGAGTGAAGCAGTTAACTACAGAATAAACTTAAGCCTTATCCTCCTTAGGAGCCTTGTTCTCCTTGGGAGCTTCCTCCTCTTCTTTCTCAGGACCTAAGGACAAAATATACTGGAGTGTAATTTCTGCTGATGAAATCAGAATTGATTATTACATCCAAATATAGAGTAGTTCTTCCACTATTAGTGTCATAAATAAAAGTGGATACTGACCTTTGAGTTGGATGGGACCTAGAACCAGAGTTTTGGTTTCATGCTTGGACGTGGCATCCCTTGCTGCACGCTTGGAGCAGCCACGGCGACAGCGGGAGTTGTAGTCAGAGGATGGACATATGGCAACTGTGCACCTCATGTACACGGACTCTGACGCCCGTAGGAACTGGAAGGCCTTGAAGGTAAAACGTGCATAATTTCTGCTGCCGGAGACGTAAGAGTAGTAACTGTTGTCCATAGTACATCTAAAAGAAGAACAGAACCAGCAATGTTATTTATTTTGGTCAATAATACAGGAAAAAAGTAACAGAAAGAAATGAACTAAAACTACAGAAATTATATAAAAACAGTTTACACACAGTGACTTACTCTACTTGTTTTTTGTTCCTTACCCATTTCGGACCAGATAAAGGCGCCTGCTATGGAAAGTGGAGTAGGGGGAGGTCTCACAAGTGTCAATGAAGACAATCAGGCCGCTGTCACCACCCACCATGTTAACTTGTACGTACATGTTCTGGTTGAGCGCCACCTTGTATGGATACTGGGTCACCTGACAGCAAGAAATATATCCAAGTTCAATCAATAAAACCTTGAAGGTGCAGCCATAAATGTTCTGTGAGTCATTATGACATGTATTTGATTTTACAGTCAACTGGTGAAAACAAGAAAAGTTTCAGACCTGATTGTAAAAGCTGCTGCTGGTATAGAAAGCCATGTTGGTGTTGAAGTTGCCTGTGCCTGTAATGGCATTGTTGCCATGTTGCTGGGCGACATACATAATGTGAGACGTTGAGTTCTGCTGCATGTGGCAGCCCACCTCCAGCTTGAAGTGGGATTGGCGCGTGATTTCACCATAGCTGGAGTTGTAGGCACGGACAGCATTGGTGTACACCATTGAGCCGCCTTCAACCTGTAAGCGGCCGAAGGTTTTTGGAAAACAGCCTCACTGAGGAACATGATTATGAGCTCCATGGTGTTATAACTTTACAGAAGGTGTTGAGTTCTTTACCTGTCTGGTGGTACCGCAGGAACTGATCGGAAAATTGAAGACCACCTCGAAACTCTGGACACTCGGCCTGCATTGTGGGTCATTCACATACGTGCTGTGACCGTCATAGCCGAGAGAGTTTAAGTAGGACCTTGAAATCACGATGTTCATGTAGCTTGAAGAACAGTCCACTCGGCCTGATTTGAAAAACACAAGAGATACCCAATAAGTGCTGTGATTGGGTGCAAAATAAGTACCAAAATTAGTATTTAGGTGCTTGTGGAGTTGTTCTGTCATAAATGGCTGCCAGGAAATGGCTATTTTATACATTCTATGTATAAAATAAAATGTATTTTATACATTTTATGTCTCCCCTCGAACTGCCACCGTATTGTGGTGGGGGAGTTTGCGTACCCGGATCATCCTAGGAGCTATGTTGTCAGGGGCTTTGTGCCCCTGGTAGGATCTCCTAAGGCAAACAGGTCCTAGGTGATGGGTCAGACTAAGTGCAGTTCAGAAGCTCCCATGACCAGTACAAAATCAAGGACCGAGACGTTGCCTGGTATGGTGGAGCCGGGGCCCCACCCTGGAGCCAGGCCTGGGGTTGGGGCTTGCGTGTGAGCGCCTGGTGGTCGGGCCTTAGCCCACGGGGCCCAGCCGGGCTCAGCCCGAAAGAGCAACGTGGGCCCGCCCTCCTGTGGGTTCACCACCTGCAGAGGGAGCCATAGGGGTCGGGTGCAGAGAGGATTGGGTGGCAGTCGAGGGTGGGTGGCCCGGCTGTCCGGTCCACATTCACAGCCCCTGGCTGTTGGGACGTGGAACATCACCTCGCTGCTGGGGAAGGAGCCTGAGCTTGTGTTGGAGGTTGAGAGATACCTCCCCGATCTGAACCCGAGTAGTGTTCAGTTGTTGGACCTCTGTGCTAGTCACAGTTTATCCATCACAAACACCATGTTCGAGCACAAGCGTGTCCATAAGTGCACGTGGCACCAGGACTCCCTGAGCCGGAGATCGAATATCAACTTTGTAGTTGTATCATCTGACCTTCGGCCACGTGTCTCGGACACTCGGGTGAAGAGAGGGGCTAAGCTGTCGACCGATCACCACCTGGTGGTGAGTCGGATCCGCTGGGAGCCGGTCAGATCTGGCAGGCCCAAACGTATTGTGAGGGTCTGCTGGGAACGACTGGTGGACCCTGTGTCAGCGAGGTCTTCAAATCCCACCTCTGGGAGAGCTTCTCCCAGATCCCAAGGGAGGTTGGAGACATGGAGTCCAAGTGGACCATGTTCACCACCGCCATTGTCGATGCGGCCGCTAGTAGCTGTGGTCGCAAGGTCTCTGGTGCCTGTCGCAGCGGCAATCCCTGAACCCGGTGGTGGATGCCGGAAGTAAGGGATGCCGTCAAGCTGAAGAAGGAGTCCTACTTGACTTTGTTGGTAAGTGGGACCCTGGAGGCAGCTGACAGGTACCAGCAGACCAAGCGTGTTGCAGCCCGTGCAGTTGCAGAGGCAAAACCTCGGGTCTGGTAGGAGTTCAGCGAGGCCATGGGGCGGACTGTCGGTCGGCCTCGAAGAAATTCTGGCAAACCGTCCAACGCCTCAGGAGGCGGAAGCAGCTCTCCACCGGCACTGTCTACGGTGCGGGTGGGGAGCTGTTGACCCTGACTGGGGATGTTGTCGGGCGGTGGAAGGAATACTTCAAGGATCTCCTCAATCCTATCGTCAAGTCTTCTGAAGAGGAAGCAGAGACTGGGGACTCAGAGGCGGACTCATCCATTACCCAGGCCGAAATCACTGAGGTGGTCAGAAAGCTCCTCGGTGGCAAGGCTCCTGGGGTGGATGAAATTCGTCCTGAGTACCTTAAGTCTCTGGATGTTGTGGGACTGTCTTGGTTGACACGCCTCTGCAACATCGCATGGCGGTCGGGGACAATGCCTCTGGATTGGTGGTCCCTCTGTTTAAGAAGGGGGACCGGAGGGTGTGTTCCAACGACAGGGGGATCACACTCCTCAGCCTCCCCGGTAAGGTCTATTCCAGAGTACTGGAGAGGAGAATTCGACCGATAGTCGAACCTCGAATTCAGGAGGAGCAGTGTGGTTTTCGTCCTGGTCGTGACACACTGGACCAGCTCTACACCCTCCATCGGGTGCTTGAGGGTTCATGGGAGTTCGCCCAACCAGTCCACGTGTGCTTTGTGGATCTGGAGAAGGCGTTCAACCGTGTCCCTTGGGGCACCCTATGGGGGCTGCTCCGGGAGTATGGGGTCCGGGGTCCTTTGCTAAGGGCTATATGGTCCCTGTACGACCGCAGCAGGAGCTTGGTTCGCATTGCCGGTAGTAAGTCAAACCTGTTTCCAGTGCACGTTGGCCTTCACCAGGGCTGGCCTTTATCACCGGTTTGGGAACCACAGAATCTCATCTCAGCTGTTTGTGGATGATGTGGTTCTGTGGCTTCATCAAATCAGGACCTTCAGCGTGCACTGGGGCGGTTTTCAGCCCAGTGTGGAGCGTCTGGAATGATAATCAGCACCTCCAAATCCGAGGACATGATTCTCGACCGGAAAAAGGTGCCTTGCCCTCTTCAGGTCGGTGGGGTGTTCTTGCCTCAAGTGGAAGAGTTTAAGTATCTCGGGGTCTTGTTCACGAGTGAGGGGCGGATGGAGCGTGAGATCGACAGACGGATCGGTGCAGCATCTGCAGTGATGCGGTCGCTGTATCGGACCATCATGGTGAAGAGAGAGCTGAGTAGAGGGGCAAAGCTCTCGATTTACCCATGGATCTACGTTCCGACCCTCATCTATGGTCATGAGATTTGGCTCATGACCGAAAGAACAAGATCGCGAGTACAAGCGGCCAAGATGAGTTTCCTCCGCAGGGTGGCTGGGCCCTCCCTTAGAGATAGGGTGAGAAGCTCAGTCACTCGGGAGGAGCTCGGAGTCGAGCCGCTGCTCCTCCACGTTGAAAGGAGCCAGCTGAGGTGGCTCGGGCATCTTTTCCAGATCCCCCTGGACGCCTCGCTGGAGAGGTGTTCCGGCACGTCCCATTGGGAGGAGACCCCGGGGAAGACCCAGGACACGCTGGGGGGACTACGTCTCTCTGCTGGCTTGGGAACGCCTCGGGGTTCTCCCAGAGGAGCTGGGGGAGGTGTGTGTGAATCGGGAAGTCTGGGCGGCTTTGTTTGAGCTGCTGCCCCCGCGACCCGACTCCGGATAAAGCAAAAGAAAATGGATGGATGGATGGATACATTCTATGTCTATTCTGAGATTGTGAACTAGATCTGTGATCATAAAAAAGACGAGGTGTCTAGTGGATGACAAGTGGAAGCATGCTAAAATCTATGATTTTTAAAAAATAAAATGCTTCTATCAATATCTAATTGATTGATTCACTTATCTGCAGCACTAAATAACAAAGATTTGTGTTGAAGATAAAGGATTACATAGTGGTTAAAGCTACAGTGTGTAAGATTTTGTGTCATCTAGTGGTGAGGATGTACATTTAGGGAATAACCCTGTTGTGTCTGATGATTTGCGTCACAAATTGAGCTTTACCAGCGACACGCAAGTGGTAAAAAGGAGTTTTATGGAGACACGTTAGTGGAGCCATAAAACTGCTATTTGCGACCGTATAACAGCATGAACGTCCGCAAATCATCAGACATAAGGGGGTTATTCCCATTCTATTTCAATTCCATTGTTTTCACGGTTTATTTTTCTGTAGGTAATTCGGTTGGCGAGGCTTACCGTCAAGCCGAGGCAGCATCTCTCCGACAGCGGTCAGGGCACGGAGTAATCCAAATGTAAAACGGTAATTCTGTGTCAATCCACATCGATAGTTTCGTATGGTAGCTTAAATTCACCTATTTCGGTGGCGTCGGAACACGACTTTCTCACGCTCTCATCTCAGCTAACAGCGATAACAGCTAGCAGCGCGCGCAGCCGGTGTTCTGTCGAATTGTGCATCTCGTCGCATAAATCAACAGTTCCACATTCCGACAATATTGTGCATGTGCAGATGTGTGTAGGACAGGAATGACATTCAACAGGAATGACAGCTCATCAGAACACCGGTCAGGGTGCGGAGTAATACATCCAAATGTGAAACAGTCAGATATTTTGCCCCGTTACCCCGATATTATACGATCTGAAATCTCACATGATTAACCAAAATCAGATTCACAGAAACAATGTAATTGGATTAGAATACATTATCACCGGTCAAGATTTTGTCTCTGTTCATGTTTTTACTTCTTTAGTGATGCGGCTTCATGCTCCCATTCCTTCTCTTCTTTTAAGAAATATTTTTTATGATTCTCCTTTTCATAAAAATGAGTGTTCTCAAACATTTATCGCTTGCAGTAAAAACCAGCAGACAGCGTACATCAGCGCAACCGTCTTACTCCTCTTCTTTTTTTTCTTCAGTTTTCTGGCAAAATGCAAAAAGCAGTGTAATTATGTACCATTTGTACTTTTTTTAATCAATATTTCAGTGCAACAGTGGCCTCCATGAGGGAGCCTGCTCCCAAGTAAGTATGAAAGCCTCATTCTAAGATGTTGAAAACACATTTTGTTGTTGCAGGTAATTATACACTACTCTACAGATGGTTATGGCCTAGTTCAAAAATAATGAAGCCTAACTGCTGATTTGCGTTTCATTTGTCATGAACAAGCCATTATTTTATTTAGCACCATCCAGAATTATCTGTGAGTTGCCTATAGTCTCTTTGACAGGTACTGAAAATTTCATGGAAAAATTCTGCACGGTTCCAGAGATACTAACGAAATTTACCCCAAAAATAGCACTTTTTTCATCAATTTTGTGTGACATTGATATTTAGCATTATCATTTAAAATTGAATGTTAAAGAAATACTGTTATATTTTGTCAGTTTGTTTGTTTGTGCTTCATACTAACACACAGTAATACATTTTTGTAAAGGTAGAAATGTCATTTCCTAGAAAAAACATCATGTTTCTAAAGCGTAACACTGAGAATAAGTCCTTGATTTATTTGTGTCAAAACCTTAGCTATATCTCCTACTCTGCTTCAATAGAATAATTATATTACTTGTTCAATAATACCATGAACTAATGGACAGAATTTCTTAGTTTCAGGCTTCTGCAGACTAAAGAAGATGCCTCCAACTGTTGTTGCAGGCGTTACGCTCTAGCACATTATAGTATATATGCACTGATAATTTCTACCAATGACTGAACCGAGACCAATAGAAATATTGAAACTCTGATATATAACCATACCTAAAATGATAACATTTCACAAAAAAAGACCACTTTTAAATTTTGATGGGGATGTCACACTTTGGCTTCATTATTTTTGAACTAGACCTTATCAATGCTACACTCCTACACAATGTACCTTTTAAATGACTGTTTGACTCCTTTAGAGAAGAGCAGCAGTGAATCCAGATTAAATGTTCTGATTTAACAACACCATCACTTTATATGAATTATGAAATCAATCATAGTGTTACCCAGGTTTGGTGACAGTGTGCTTGTGAAGAGAGCTCTGAACCCTTGGCCAACAACAGAACCGTCAGACCGAAACACCACGGTCAGGTACTTGGAGGAGGACTGGAAAGACCTAACACTGCCATTGCAAACTTTCCCCAGATATTGTGAAGAAGTAGACGGTCCGTCGTAGACCGCGACATAGTCACAGTGGCAGCAGTTCTCCATTCTGTGTTATGAAGATAAATTACAAATGACTATCTATAATAATCCCTGAAATGTTTATTGGCTAAGAGTCCCATTAGAGGGTTGATTTTTTTTTTTCACTCACTGTAAGGTTGTGAATGACAGGAAGATTCTTTCATTGTATGACGTGCTGAGGTACCAGATACAATAGGAACCATCAGGATAGTGGTTGGGGTGGTTTGGGCTGGCGAAGGAACCAGAGCCGTATAGCGAGCCTCCACATGGCCATCCTGAAGGTGGACCAGACAACAAAAAAAGTGTAAACATTTGTTGTTGGAAGCCTGTGTATGTGTATGCCAGTCACAGCCATGACAAGTACTGAACAAGGAGACGTGGGAGACCCTCAGCAACGGCCTTTGTGACATTAAATATCAGGCAGGGCATTAAAAAACCAAATATTCAAATAATAGGATCGATCTGGTGCATCAAAATCAACTAAGCTTAATCATTTATCAGCAATATATGCCCTCTTAATACAGTGAGTTACAAGATTATAACATTTATTGTTTTGGAGTTTTTTTGTTAAAGATGGAGGGGATG
>NC_047115.1:27194464-27271165 GCF_902500255.1 Thalassophryne amazonica | reverse complement strand
GATGTCTGCATTAACAACTGGGGTTGTGATGGTTCAGAGGTTATAGCAATGAGCTGGAGACATGAGGATCCTCGGTTTGATTTCCCATGTGCAAGGACCTTAATCCCCTAGTTCCTCCGAGTGTGCAGTTGAACACTTTGCATTGCAGTGCACTGACAATGGTGTGAATGTGGTGCGTCATTGTAAAGCTTGTTGGGCATCTGCATCACATACAAATCCACAATAGAAATGGAGTCCATTTAATTAATAAATGATAAAAATTAAACATAGAGATGACCAAAACAACAGTTCTGAGTCAGTTACTTGGAGAGAATAATAATAAAAACAAAAATAAAAAAAAAACACTAGTAGAAGTACCCATCTTTTCCTGGATGAAGAGTAGTTACCAGGTTTGAAATGGTTTTTCATAAAAATGAAATAAAAACATTTAACCTCACCATTTGAATCAGAGCATTGAAAACAGTGGTTTTAGGCTATAAATATTACAGCACTCAGAGTGTTCTTGTTCAGTCTTGTATGTTGGGCTGAAGCTATCATACTTGTGCTGTTTCCTAATAGTCTTGAGATACTTATTGTATGTTTTTATTATTTTATTTTTCATTTTGTTTCATGTTCTGTATTGTATTGACTTAGAATAATGCCATGATTACACACACTCCAATACAGCAGGTGGCAGTATGCACCTGTAAAGCTGGTTTGCGATCTGCTGATAAATACAGAGAATAAATTTAATTTGTATTTATTTATAAATATTAACTTCATTTTCAGACTGTGGCTGATGACATGACCAAGGCGTGCACCTTGAAGCAGTGCTTCATGATGTAGTGCAACGGATAAGAGAATATTTAGAGGGGAATCCTGCAAATGGTGATAAAAGCATCAAATTCGGCAGAAATACTCCTCAGACAATCCTCTTTAGAAAAAAACCAATTGGCCACTTAAATTTTCAATTGGTGGTCAGGTAGGGGTCAATTGAAGAATTACACAGAGGTCATCATTAAAAGATGCTCCAATCACATTGAAAAATATTCCACTATTCCATTATTTTCTTGACCATAAAGATTACTAAAAGGTATAGTTTTGCTTATCTGTGACTGAATTCTATGGAGTTATGGGATTAAAAACAGCAAAAATGGTGACAAGGTCAATTTCATTTTGTACAGGGGTCAAAAGTTAAAGTTGCTCCAATTTTGCTAAAAGATGATGCAAATTACTAGTTAAGTTTTAAAAAGGAATAGTTTGGACCATGTATCATCCTTACTTATCACGTTACGGGGTAACATATGTCACATGTCATAGAATCCAATAGACCAATAGTCCTTGTTTGACCTTTACTTTGGAGACCGAGCATTCAGCACTGTCAAAAGTATTCCATTTATTAATCATATTAGCTCAACCAATAATTTGCATCACTTTTTTACCAAAATTGGAGCAACTTTGTAACTTTTGACCCCTGTACAAAATGACACTGACCGCTGTCACCATTCTTGCTGTTTTTATCCCGTAACTCCATAGAATTCAGTCACAGATAGTCCAAACTATACCTTTTTGGAATCTTTATGATCAGGCAAATAATGTGGAATATTTTTCAATATGTTTGGAGCATCTTTTAATTCTGATCTCTGTGTAATTCTTCAATTGATCCCTACCTGACCACCGACTGAAAAGTCAAGTGCCCAATCATTTTTTTTCAAAAGAGTGTCTAAGGAGTATTTCTGCCAAATTTGATGCTTTTATCACCATTTGCATGGTTGTTTCACTTATCTGCTGCACTAATGGATTTAATCTTTCACACGTCTTGAAAATGTCTTTTCGAAGTCGATGGCATCACATAGCGTGATGCTAATGGCTAAAGTTGGTGTGGCTAAATGACTCCTTTGTGAGCATTTTATTACAAGTATCTGCAATAATATGTCTTCTTGTCTGATTAATTGATGTAACAGAAGTGTGTGCACCAGAAACACTTGACGCTCGGAATGCAGCCTTCACTGGACGCACAGAGCCACATGCGTAAGGCCGCTTATAGTAAGGCTTCCCCTCGCCAGGGCAAAATTTACTCCCGTTGTCTGTGTAAATGACTTTTCTTGAAAATAGCCATTAATCAGTCAACAGTCAAAATAATTATTCATAACATCCCTGCTTGTATAGAGAGCACATTGATACAGAATGGACCACAAAGTCTTGATATCGTCTTGACCCTGGAATGTGGTAGAGGAATGCAAGGCAGTATCACTTTAGTAGATCGGATTCTAGCCATGATCAAACGTCTTGTCCTGCCTGCCTGCTTCTGTCGTGACATCATCACACAGGCTTTCCTAATAACAGCGGCACATAAACGTTCTCAGCATTCGATTTGAGGGGAAGATAGGAACATCAATCTTTTCCCGCTTTGTCTGACCAGTAGCATAAGTCTTGCTGCGCAAAGCGGCGACAGTATGATTTATCAAACCGGACCGTGACAAGGAATACATGCCCGTGCCGTGCGGTAAACACAGATTGAAAGGAGCATGGGAGCTGTAAACCGCTGCTAATGTATTCCAAACAAAATCTTGTTTGAGCTAGTTCTCACACACGCACAGCTGCTACCTATCAGCACCTCAGTCTTTCCAAGCCAGTAGCCGTTCCACTGTTTTGACTGTAACACTTCCTCTTCTTTCAGTACTTGTGTCTCACTCCCTCCGTGTTAGTGAGAAATGGAGTGATCTGTCGTCTTTGTTATGTGTTGTTTCTGGTCCACCTGTGCTAAGCTCCAGCTGCCACGTTTGGCTTCTCATGTTTCAGGTAAGACAGTGTGTCGCGGACAAATCTGACAAATCGTCCTCATTCAAACTGAAGCCAAAATAAAGATAACGTTGCCGCTGACATTGTTCCAAATCAAAGTTGTTTGAAACCGGACTCTGTGCTGTAGATCCGGGAGACTGAAGTCACAAGACTAATGTGGTGGAGGTCATGTCGTTATCGGGTGATTCTTTAACTACGGGCACTATTGGCCTTGTAAATGTAATTTCCACCACACCATTGCCTTACAATATAAAGCGCCTTGGGGCAACTGTTGTGATTTGGCGCTATATACATGTGCTCTGATGTCACTGTTTATCTCCATAGAAACTACCCAAACAATCTTTCATACAAACTGTTTAAAGGGACATTACAGTGTTGTGGTGGAAATTACGGCAATAGTGTGGGACAACTACATTTTGTTTAAAAAAAAATCACAACAGTTGTATGACATTGAATACCACAGTTATGTTTTGATTATTTTACTGATATTTTATTCAGATATTTTAAAACATTAGAAAAAACGTTTCTTTACCATTCATTTTTATCATTGAAGATCAAAAGTCTGGGTGTGGGACAAGCACAAAACGGCAATATTTGCATATAATGATGCTGAAAAAAGGTGAAAAAGTCATCATAGACTACTAGAACAAATTTCTTAACACACTTTCATTGTAAAGATAACTATAAAAGTGTGAAATGTCCCCTTTTTTCTGTTTTTCATACAATATGATCAAAGGACATAAGTGCCCGTAGTCTAAGAATCACCCTATCATGTTAGCTAACTTGTCAGCTACCTTTATCCCTGTGCTGGTATACAGATAAAGAATGTTTGAGTTCAATGGTACGAATATTTCATGAGGTGAAAGATGGAATGTTCCATTCGTTGAGGCGAAAAAATAATTGCTGGGTAGAACTTGTGAATGGAGATGTTAAGTAACCACCTTTTAATCTTTACTGAAAATGTCTTATGACAAACTCAAAACGCTGTGTTGGGAAGGTGTCGTAGCAAGGACCCACAACAGGGGGCGCTAAAGGACGGACAATGAATAAGCCAAAAAGTAACAATTTAATGTTGTGACAACACACAACTAAACACACAAAATTTGTAAAGTCAATTGACACCAGGTGACGTGTGGGCAAGCTCGAAGATAGAAGACCCCCGACGAGAGAGAAGCCGCGTCCCACACGGCTTCCACCACCAACGGTCTGAAGAACACCGGAGCCGCCAAGTCCCGCGTCCCCAGGTGGCCTCTGTCTTCGGCTGTCGACCCTGGTACTGCTGGCAGAAAGCAGAGACAAGATGAATGAGCGTGAGTCCGCACACTCAGTAGTCCACAGTCTGTACACAGTTAGGAGGGAGCACCTCCACCTCCAGTCACACACTCGTGCAGCTCCTGGTTAACCACTTATCTGGTCTGGAGTGTGAGGTGAAGCCGTCGCTGTCACACCAAACGCCAATCCCACAGACAAGGAAAACCACCAGGAAAACAGCTGCAACAGAAGTTCAGATTATTATACAACGTATGTGTCAGCAGAGAAATTACCTCTTGGTAGTCGATTTCTCGGCGGGGAGTTGGAGTTGCAGTCCGGCTTATGTATTGGTGTAGATGAGTGACAGCTGGTGCGATGAGTGACAGCTGTCACTTCCTCTGGGTCTGGCGCCCTCTCGTGCTTGGAGCCCGCACTCCAAGCAGGGCGCCCTCTGGTGGTGGTGGGCCAGCAGTACCTCCTCTTCAGCGGCCCACATAACAGGCTGTTCTGAAACCTTTGGACCATCCAGCTTTTCAACAGTGTGTGGAGATGCATGAAAAGAACACATCAGGTGCTGTGCTGCCATCTGATGAATGCTGGCACCTGCTGGACTGTTCAGGAATGTTCATCTATGTGAAATTCTAAAGTCTGGTAGTCAGTACATGTAATTTTTTATTTAAAACAAGCATACACAAAAAATACTGTTCCAGAATATAACACAGAACTGTAAGAAAAAAAAAGACTTGCCCCATTTACTGATTTGTCATTACCCATAACGCGTTGTGGCACAGCACTACGGAGAATGCACATAAAAAATTTGTAAGCTTTCTAGTTTGTGTTTCTCTGTACATGGATTCATTTTCAAATGCTAATTTTGCCTGATCTTTCGGGAATGTGGTTATCCTAAATCTCAAAAGCTTAGCGGATTGTCATCAAGATAAATTTCAACTGTCAATAACTTTTGTTCTGTGCATTTTTGTTCTGGAATCCGGTTGTTAAATGTGATGTAACGCGTCATGTCGTTTTCAACTTCTGGGTCTAAACAAAAAGGCGCACTGTCATTAACATTGAGAATTGCACTGAGACGCTCTGATCAGGCTGCACTTAAACCGTTGCACACGAACAGCAGTAACATTGCAACATAAAACTCTTTGTATATTGTGCCTAAAGCTCTCCTGGATGTTATTATGGCGTTTGTTTTATGTAAAAATGCCAGAAGCTCAGGTCGTTTCTCCGTTATTTTCAATGGGAGTTGCTGTGAGCCGCGATCACTTCCTGTTCATGTTGTTTCGGGGGGGAAAGTGAAGTTTGCACTTTAACGTCCTGTTTATTGTAATAAATAAATAAAAAATTATTAACAAACATGTATATTTTACCTGTGCATAATAAAATATATAAAATAAAAAGTTTTATTAAGCGTTCTTACCTTAGAAACAGACGAATGCGGTTAACGGAGGTGGAGGCGGAGAAGGGAGGGACGGAGGTTTGCGCACACTGTAAACACAAACTAAACTTAAACTGTAAATCCTTAAAAGGATCATACAGACCTAACTTTAATTGTACACTTGCAGGTCTTTGGACCCGGAAACAGATTTATCACATGATGCGTTACGTCAGAGCTTAACAACAGGATACTCAAAGAAAGCGCACTAATTAAAATTAAAGAGAATGGCACCAAACTGGAGGGCTTCCAAAACTTTTGCATGCATGCACATTTGCGTTATGTTGTTATGTTTAATGGCAAAATACCTAATGCAAACATCCCCAAAATACGAGGAGACGCTACAGATATGTTGCCAGTTAGTGACTGAGAGAACTGGCTGGCCAGTTAGCTAGCTCATTTGGTAACAGCTGCTATGGACATTACACCAAATGTGTTGACCAGTTAAACTTTGTAAACTGATGAGAAATTAATAGAATTGTGTGATTCAGTGTAAAAACTTTGGTGTCCTTGTTTTTTGTAAGAGCTATATCATAATTTATGTGTGTATTGGAGAATTACAAACAGAATAGTAAATGAAATGGCTAAAATTGTAAGTGGAATCACAGAATCTTATGGCTCCCAGTACTTGCAACATTGCTGATTTGTAAGGGATTGTTTGTTTGAGATTAAGTGAAATTAATAGTTCAATTCTAATGTTAGTCATTTATGATGTTTACTAACACACAAATAAATTTAATCTTTGGTTTTTCTGATAAATACAGCTATGACAGTCATTTGTCTTTCCCTAGCTGCTACCTAGCTTGTTAGATAACATAATATTTAGCACATACAAGCAAATTGTATTGAAATAGTCTGCCAGCAGCTCGCGTATCACTGACTGTGAAGCAAAAGTGGTTGGTAAGTGTGGTTTTATCTTTTTATCTATTAATCTTGCCGTGAACAAAACTAATGCTAGCCAACATTGACTTGCCTACAGCTAGCGTTTGCAAGTCTTTAGATAAATCATTCCCTGGCGCTACATCTGGCTCATGAAAAAGACAACTGTAAACAAAATGGATATTTAGAAACAAAGGTATGCAACTGCACATATATAGAAAGAATAAATTGTATAGAGGAGATTAATTACTAGCTTGACAGCTAGCCACCTGGGGGCGATAGAGATATCATGGGGTCACTATTCACTCGCCGTCCAGTTTTGTACAGTAGAGCTCACAAACTCGGCGCACTTGTTAAAAATTTCTGTGTATTTTGTGGGCGAGTGTCTGTGTGTGGCCGCAGCATTGGCATGAGGGAGGACGTCTGGGTGAGATTTTAATTAAAGTTTGAGACAAAGAGGTCATAAGCCATACACCCCCTCTTCTGCACAGACACACAATGTGCTGTTTTCTCTCTCCCCCCTCCCTCTGCTCTCTCATTCCATCCCCTCAGCTTGATGACTTTTCCATGAAAGGCTTTTTCATTAATCCTACCTCAGGGAACCGCTGCTCTCCAACCTCATGGGCGCGCACACACACACATACACACAAACCCTCGCATTCACAACACACAATGCGCACACAGACCTCTCTCTACGGGTCACTTTGATGTATTAATGCACTCGCAGACTAAACACAAAATGACATTCAAGAATTTTGTGTCCCTTAAAATGCGAAGTATACACGCGTACATAATAAACATTGTTATCCTACGTGACTGTGAGGATTCTTGTTGACATAATGGTTTAACCCTGATCGTACACATCACAGTTACTGTATATGTCCAACTAACCCTTACTAACAGAGGCTTATACAACCTTTGAAGACTTTTAGTACTGTGACGACGGGCTAAAATGGCCTCTTTTGAGTTATAAAAACCTCAAAGTGGTCATCACAAAGGTAGCTTTACAAGTAAAACACAAAAAATGCACACAGATCCCCATTAATTAGTGTGTGCAAATAAACAGTAGTAGGCAAAGGGAAGCGGCAGCAGTAAAAACCAACCACAGTCTTTGGTCTTGGTGTATTTTATTTGCCACATCGCTGTTCATGTCTGCTTTTGGGCGTCCTACATTTTATGTGTTCGTTTGAGGTGTTTCAAAATCACTTGCAGTGTTGCTGTACCTTCTTACTTGAAAACTAAAAATACATTTCCTGCTTTTGTTAAGCACAGTATGCTGCAAAAAAAAATATTTTGAGAGTGCAACCCCACTCCTAAAAGAATGAGAGAACACACACACAAACACACACAGCTTTGGTTATTTTTCATGAACAATTAATCTGCCTGTTACTTTACTGATTAATCATTTATTCTGTGAAATAACAGCAGAGCCAACCTTTAACCTGTAAAGTGATTTTGCACAGATTTTATTCAGGATGTACGGTGGCCAACAGGGGGGTGAGGCCTTCCAAATTTAGGCAACACCAGCAAATGCAGAAAGCAATGATGAATACAAAAAGCATAAATTTGGCAACAGGTAACCTCTCTCTCTCTCTATCTATATATGTATATATATATATATATATATATATGTATATATATATATATATATATATATATATATATATATATATATATATATATATATATACAGTGAGGCAAATAAGTATTTGATCCACTGTTGATTTTGCAAGTTTTCCCACCTACAAAGAATGGAGAGGTCTGTAATTTTTAATAATTCATTTGCATTTTATTGCATGAAATAAGTATTTGATACAATAGAAAAACAGACCTTAATATTTGGTGCAGAAACTTTTGTTTGCAATTACAGAGCTCAGATGTTTCCTGTAGCTCTTGACCACTTTGCACACTGTAGCAGGGATTTTGGTCCACTCCTCCATACAGATGTTCTCCAGATCTTTCAGGTTTTGAGTTTCAGCTCTCTCCTGCATCACATTTTACCAAAATTGGAGCAACTTTAACTTTTGATCCCTGTACTAACTGAAACTGACCTTTGTCACCATTTTTGCTGTTTTTAGTCTGTAACTCCCGAACATTCAGTCATAGATAATCCAAAGTATACCTTTTTGTAATTGTTATGATCAGATAAATAATGTAGTGTAGTTTTGAATTTGATTGGAGGAGTTTTAATTTTGACCCCTGTGTAATTCTTCAATTGCCCGCTACCTGGCCGCCTATTGAAAATTCAAGTGGCTAGTCATTTTTTTCAAAAAAGTAATGTCTATGGAGTATTTGTGCTGACTTTGGTGCTTGTATTACCATTCACAGGATTGTTTCAGTTATTTGCTGCACTAGTAGTCCATCCCAGCCTTGTGTGGGTCTACAGTTTTGTCCCTGGTGTCCTTAGACAGCTCTTTGGTCTTGGCTATGGTGGACAGATTGGAGTGATTGATTGTGTGGACAGGTGTCTTTTGTACAGGTAACAAATTCAAACAGGTGCGATACAGGTAAAGAGTGCAGTACAGAAGGGCTTCTTAAAGAAAAACTAACAGGTATGTGAAAGCCAGAATTCTTGCTGGTTGCTAGGTGGTCAAATACTTTTTTTATGCAATAAAATGCAAATTAATTATTCAAAAATCACACATTGTGATTTTCTGATATTTTTATTTTTTTTAGATTCTGTCCCTCACAGTTGAAGTGTACCAATGATAAAAATTACACACATCTATATTCTTTGTGTGTTCCTCAAGCTCGGGCCCTCTACCAGACGCCTGGGAGTTTGAGGGTTTGGTGCAGTACCAGAGGCCTGGAAGTTTGAGGGTTTGGCGCAGTATCGTAGCTGTTCCTAGGATTGCACTCTTCTGGACAGAGACCTCTGATGTTGTGCCTGAATCTGCTGGAGCAACTCTTCCAATTTGGGGGTTCTGTTGCTCCCATTACCACTGGGACCACTTTGGACTTTACCTTCCACATCTGCTCCAGTTGCTCTTTCAGCCCTTGGTACTTCTCACTTTTCTTGTGCTGCTTCTTTCTGATGTTATTGTTGGGATTGCCGCAGCCCTTGTTAACCATCATTATGTCTGGTTGGTTGGCCAGCAGCTGCTCGTCTGTCTGGAATTTGAAGTCCTTACCCCTGTCATTTTCAACCACATTTGGTGCTGTTTCCCACTGGGACTTGGGGACTTCTAATCTAATAATATATAATAATAATATGTGGCCCAGATGTTCTGACACTTGGTTGTCCCATCTTGAATCTTGTATCCTGTTACTATGTGGTGGATGCTTGTTAGAACACTGAGCTACCAGGTGCTTTTTGGTTAGTGTGGAGGTTGGTCATTTGTTCATCCATTGTTCCCACATGCATCGCATGTAATGGATCATAGTGGTACTTCATTAGTTCCATGTATGTCTTGTTCTAGTAGCCCATTTCCCATCCGCGTGTCCTGGTTCCTCAACAACAAATTAAAAAAAAAAAAAGCTTACAAACACAGAGAACACAAACAGATGTGACCTGCAGCACACGCAGTAATTTAATTTGATGTTTGTTGCAAATTCATAAAATGGCAAACCTGAATGTTTCTTTATTGATGGGTTTACTCTTAACATTGAACAGCAGAAGTCAGTAAAATTCATCTGAGTGGAAATCTCTTTTTGTGTTGTTTCTTCATACTTCTGTTGTGATGTGGAGCTTTGCGAACCATCTGTGTTTTTGGGTGTATTGTATGAGTTTGCAGCAGGCATGTTATTAAGTTAAATTGCTACATGTACTATGTTTGTTTGTTTTTCCCAAATGAAGATGTTTTTTGAAGCAGTGACCTGTGGGTGTTTATTGTATTTCTGAGTATTTTCTGCATTTGCGAATATTGTCTTAATTTGAAAGTGTTGTATTGTCTCAGCCATTGTACAGATGCCCTTCCAACTGCAATTCCAGATCTACAAGGACAGAACTATGAAAGGACAGATAATGGGTGGATACCAAATAAATTTCTCTAAAGTGATGTATTCACATTACTTGTCTTGCACAAAAAAACAGTTCCGGTGTTTTTTGTTCACATACAACCCCTGGCAAAAATTATGGAATCACCGGCCTCAGAGGATGTTCATTCAGTTGTTTAATTTTGTAGAAAAAAAGCAGATCACAGACATGACACAAAACTAAAGTCATTTCAAATGACAACTTTCTGGCTTTAAGAAACACTATAAGAAATCAAGAAAAAAGATTGTGGCAGTCAGTAACGGTTACTTTTTTAGACCAAGCAGAGGAAAAAAATATGGAATCACTCAATTCTGAGGAAAAAATTATGGACTCACCCTGTAAATTTTCATCCCCCAAATTAACACCTGCATCAAATCAGATCTGCTCATTGACATTGACCCTATGTGTCTTTTTGCAAGGAATGTTTTTGCTCTATGGCAAGATGCATTATCATCTTGAAAAATGATTTCATCATCTCCAAACATCCTTTCAATTGTCCAAAATATCAACATAAACTTGTGCATTTATTGATGATGTAATGACAGCCATCTCCCCAGTGCCTTTACCTGACATGCAGCCCCATATCATCAATGACTGTGGAAATTTACATGTTCTCTTCAGGCAGTCATCTTTATAAATCTCATTGGAAAGGCACCAAACAAAAGTTCCAGCATCATCACCTTGCCCAATGCAGATTCGAGATTCATCACTGAATATGACTTTCATCCAGTCATCCACAGTCCACAATTACTTTTCCTTAGCCCATTGTAACCTTGTTTTTTTCTGTTTAGGTGTTAATGATGCCTTTCGTTTAGCTTTTCTGTATGTAAATCCCATTTCCTTTAGGCGGTTTCTTACAGTTCGGTCACAGACGTTGACTCCAGTTTCCTCCCATTCGTTCCTCATTTGTTTTGTTGTACATTTTTCGATTTTTGAGACATATTGCTTTAAGTTTTCTGTCTTGACGCTTTGATGTCTTCCTTGGTCTACCAGTATGTTGGCCTTTAACAACCTTCCCATGTTGTTTGTATTTGGTCCAGAGTTTAGACACAGCTGACTGTGAACAACCAACATCTTTTGCAACATTGCGTGATGATTTACTCTCTCTTAAGAGTTTGATAATCCTCTCCTTTGTTTCAATTGACATCTCTCGTGTTGGAGCCATGATTCATGTCAGTCCACTTGGTGCAACAGCTCTCCAAGGTGTGTTCACTCCTTTTTAGATGCAGACTAACGAGCAGATCTGATTTGATGCAGGTGTTAGTTTTGGGGATGAAAATTTACAGGGTGATTCCATAATTGTTTCCTCAGAATTGAGTGATTCCATATTTTTTTCCTCTGCTTGGTCTAAAAAAGTAACCGTTACTGACTGCCACAATCTTTTTTTCTTGATTTCTTATAGTGTTTCTTAAAGCCAGAAAGTTGCCATTTGAAATGACTTTAGTTTTGTGTCATGTCTGTGATCTGCTTTTTTTCTACAAAATTAAACAACTGAATGAACATCCTCCGAGGCCGGTGATTCCATAATTTTTGCCAGGGGTTGTAGAAACAAAACATGAAATTTTTCAGTAATAGAAAATGGAGAGCAAAGCTGAAAACATTCAGAGTTTGGTCATTTGATTGGACAAATTAAAACAATTATTTTGCAGTACAAGGTGACTGGAATCCAGATGGCTGAGGTCTTATTCTACTAAATGATGGGTTGTGGGTCTGATGCCCCCCAAAAATGCTTAGTTTTGTGGCACAGTGCAGCTGTACACGGAACTCACACAAAAAGATGTCCAGGAAACGATGTGGAAAAAATAATACATTATTCATGGTAAATACAGTTTTTACAGACTGGTCTGGTTGGAAGATCCTTCCATGACTTCATTCATAATGCTTGCAGGTTATATAGTCATTGTTTGTGCGCTGCTTCTTCCTCATGGAATTAGGCCTTGGGCTGCAGGGGTTCCACCCCCCTCCCCCCACAGCAGTCTGACCCATGGGTTTTTGGAAGCCTTGGTATGTCTACAATTCAAACTGACTGGTAATGGTATATAAACTGGGATGCACCCATGTGCATGTGAAAAAATAATGCAAATTCGCATTTATTCATATCTTCCCTTTCAGTTGGCCTCAAAACATAATCCTGGTGTCGAAATCTATATTTTTAGAGTCCTAAAGTTAATGTCTGAAATCAAGGGCGTAGGTTTGGTCTCAGCTTTGGTAGGGACAATACCACTCCCCCCGCCCCCTGCCCACCATCACCACCCCCTAACCCACTCATACCATTAGACGCACAAGTACAGCATAATACATAACATATGACGACATAATGCTGAATAATTTAACACTTTATTTACATTATCAAGTGTGTAGGCAAACAAACAAATAGCTTAAATAACAAAATTGCACCCAAAATCACGAATCTATTCTATAGGCCTACACCTGAGAGAACAAGACAACAAAAAAAATGTTTGTGGAGCTAACAAAAAAAAAAAAGTTTTTGCAACCAAGATGTATAATCTATTGTCTTCATCAATAATGCAGTTGTAGGTATCTGGCAACCTAATTTGCCAAAAAAAAAAAAAAAAAGGGGGCTTTACAATGATATATGGTGTATTACGGTAAACGTAAGCCTGTGATGTCATAACGCAGAGGAAAAATACCGAAGTTTCACACTAGTGCGCCGCTGATTCTCATTACCGTAAGCCCTCACTCTGAAAAATTTTAACACTGACAGCAAGCCAAGAACCCATGCTTTCCAACAGTATGCTATATGTTGCATATATTACAGTAAAGTGCGTTCGGTGACTTTTGAAACGAGGGAAAAGTATGAAAAAGAGCGCAAAAGTGACAGAAAAGTACAGAGACAGACAGCAAACATAAATGTAGTAATTTTTGAGGAAAAGGCAGGGTGTTAGTGTCATTTGTGAAGGTGTGTGTGCGTGTTTGTGTGGGTGTGCAGTTTATTTTAAGTGTGGCGCACAGCATTGTTCGCAAGCCCCCCCCCCCCTCCGCCCTTCTTGTTTTTCTGCGCCGGAGCAGTGTTGCCAGATATGAAATATGAAACTATCGTACCAAAACCTCAAAATTATCGTATTTTGGGAGAAATTATCGTACACAAACAAAACGCATACAACGTAGCTATTTTAGCGTTTTTTTTTTAATTTACAAAGAATTTTATGTCACATTTTTAAACAGTAATTATAGTAATGGGGAAACTATGGCACAAAAAGAACGCAAATGCACTACCAGACTAGAAAGATTTTTTTTTTCTGTGAAGGGACACGAACGTGTTAATTACCAGACTAGAAAGAGTCAAATTCAACCTCAAGGTCGCTGTCGTCATCCGATGCCATGGACACTTGTGCAGATTTTGTTGAACACAGAAAAAATGTTGACACCTCCATAAGGAACTTGAACTTTTTTTTATTTTTCTTGTATATCTCTTTGCTCTTGTGTTTTGTTCGTTTGTTGTTGCATTTGTTGAAATAAAGTTTCGAAAAAAAAAAAGATGATGTTGGTTGGGGAATCTTCCTGTCACGGCAGAGATTGGATGGGAACTCATTACTTTGTATAGAGAGGGGGCGGGCTTTCAAATGACGTTGTCCCAGGCCGGCCAAAGCTAGCAGCAGCCCTGTGTGTGGTGTGTCTTTGATGCCGCCTGAGTGCAACGCCTGCAAAATGATTCTTGGGTGTCAGAGAGAGATGCATGTTTGGGCAACCAACTGAAATTATCGTACATATTGGATTTTTTTCCCATTATTGATCGTACATCATACAGAGGGCAAAACTATCGTACAAATACGATAATTATCATACATCTGGCAACACTGCACCGTAGCCACCCATCCTCTGCGCTCCGGGACCACCCACTTTACAAATTAAGCACTGCCTGCCACGAGATGCGCTTTATGTCCATGTGAGAAGAACGTGAGCTAATGAAATTGCAACATGGGTAACCCTGTCACTCTGGCACGTTGAAAACACAAAACGTGACGACTAAAATTATAGTATCGAGTTCGCAAAAAAATAGTGAATGATTTTGTTATGTAAAAAAAAAATGCTAAATATTGGTAGGGACTATTTTGCCATCCCAAAATATTGGTTGTGACTTGTCCCTATGGTCCATATGCAAACCTACGCCCCTGTCTGAAATTATTGACAACCTAAATGTAGCCATTTGCATCTTATTTGAGATTTTTTTAAAAAGGGATTAGATTCAAAATTCATTCATTATCTTAACTTTGGACATTTCTTTTCAATCACTATAAAATTTCTTTTACTTTAATTCATGTAGTATCCCCTGGCAGACAGAGTATTATAATAATCCACCTCTTCCTGGTCCATTGCATGCCCTAACAGGCAACAAAACAGGGATTTACTGATGGAGTCTTGACAAAATGTACATGCTTCATGTACTCTGTCGGTATTTAGTCACTCATTCTAATTCTTGTTGATGTTCATCCTTTAGTTGAGTTCATCTTAATAAAGGCTAAACCCATTTTGATCATCAAGATCATGAGTATAATCTTCATTTTCAGGTCTAATATTAATTTCGGTAAAATTAATTTGCATTGCAGCCTCAGCAGCAGCAGGAGAATTCTTGCATTTTAAGATTTTTTCATATTATGGAGCCAAAGATTAGTTGAGCATTATTTATTTGACATCAGACCAATCCAGAAAAAAAAAAAAAAAAAAAAAAAAAAAATATATATATATATATATATATATATATATATATATATACACCTTATCAAAACAATATCAATATTACAGAGGCAATGACATCTTTGTAAACAGCTTTTGAAAAACACATGTATTTATGTAAGTACTTACCAGTGTTCTCATTCTTGCACAGGGTGAATGAGTAGCTGCGACATGTCTGAGGCTGGTGGATCACGAATATAATACATATATACACTGTTTTCCGGGATAGTCCTGTACTGTAACTATGGGAGGAGTTGTGGTTACTGGTACATACAAGTGAAAAGCTGTGACAGTGATGTCTTTTTCATCCTCCTGTATTATGCCAAAAAGATGGATGATGTTACCACTCTCTTTGATACTGGAGCTGGAAACAAGAAAACCCAAATCAATGTGACAACAATGGCCCAAAATATCTCAGAACTCCACACTGTTGGCATGTTGTGCCTATTGTGGATGTGACACCTCAGATGCACTGAAGGGCATAGGTCACCTCAAGTCACTGAAAATACTCAGAGCGCTAAATTTGAACATCCATTAGCAAGGTTGGAACGGCACATCAGACGGGTAAACTTTCTTGTGAGAAGTTGGAAGCATGCTCATATTCCCAATCCTACTGATAACAATGGCTGGACTCTCGTGGATGGTAAGTTGGAGCCTCTCTGGTTTGATGGCGATGTATTGCCTGAGAGCTTAACAGTCATTTGCCAAAGATCTGAATCAGAAAATGAAGATCATTCTGATTCTGATGGTGTCACAGATGTGACGCAGCAAGTTGTCATGACTCTAACAGTGATGCGTTGTTCAAGATGGTGATACTTATATCTTTGAATGTTATCAGAAAGTTTCTGGTTTTCTTCTTTTGGTGCATCACATGACAATGTTGTAGATACAAAGTTGATGTATAAAGCAAGATGCTATGACTCTGACAGTAATGTGTAACTCCAAAGTGATGCTTTTTTATACTTATATTTTTGAATACAATCAGTTCTGTTTTGTTTGGGCTATACATGATCATCATGAATGGGTGGATTAAATGTGTGATGACAGCAAAGTGTGCAAATAAGGTTTATTGTAGTAATCAGTTTGACAGATACCTGTTTAGATGTAAATTAGAAGGGCTCATTTCTTGCTTAACTATTCAACTTGGACAACTAATTGGAATATGTGAAAATCTGAAATATTACTCTATTAGATGAAACTATTATGGGAGAGAGATAACTATACCAGTTGTATTGCCTGACATTATTATTCCTTGATGATACTTGTGTTTGACTGTATTCTGGAAGATTTGTTGTTGTTGTCCATTTGGCTGCTCCTGTTTTTTGTTCAGGATCGCCACAGTAGATACAGCCAGATCCGCATTGGGATTTGGCATAGGTTTTATGCCGGATGCCCTTCCTGACACAACGCCAGTGTAACCTGGAGAAACACAGCCGCTGGTGTTCCAAAGAGGTCTCCCATCCCAGTACTAACCAGGTCCCGCCACTGGTTAGCTTCTGAGATCTTGACGTGATCAGGCTTACACAGAGCAGATCGACTTTTATAAAGATTTGGAAGCTCAGTGAAATAGGATGTGAATTACCAATCTGTAGACCTGGGTTTGATTCCCGGTAATACTACCTGTCTGTGTCCTTGGACAAGACACTTTATCTGCGTTGGCCCAGTCTTCCCAGCTGTAAATGGAAACAAGCGTTACTTGAGGAAGCAACCTGTGATGGACTGGTATCCTACTGAGGGGAGTCACAGACTATCATCATCCCCTTACACTGGGATATCCGAAGATAAGCACCAGCCTGATGGCCCTCAGGGACTATATCTGGATTATGTTTTCTTCTTTCATAAAGAGTCTACAAACTAACTCAGCTATATCTCACTGAACACACTTGTTATAAAACTCAGAATCTTTTAGAACATATGTTTTGAAGATTTTTGAGGAACCTCAGTTGACTTCCATGCACTGATTCTGTAGTTCCTAAAATTAAAATACAGGTACTTAATCCTACAATTATTAAGACCCCTTTAGTACTGCAAGGTCAACAAGTCACAGGCGTTTTGGATGTCAGGTCATCTGGAAGCAGGCATTGGCACCTTGCGTCACTGCGCCCACAACAATATGGGACCGCCCTGATCCTGGATAGCCACGACCCACACATACAACCAGTCCATTGCCACCTCTCGAATGTAGCAATCTACCATCAATTGCGCACAGAGAAATTGACCACATGTCCAAAATGTTCCAGCTGACGTTCCCCCAGAATGCAAATGATGCGCCTCATCTGAGTCTCCTGAAGGAACCGCTCCTTTGACACCAAGTCACTCCAGTAGTATCCAAGTATCCCCTGAAGAAACCTAGTACCAAAGAGATCCAGTTGTTGCCTTAAGTCACTTGTTTAGCATCCAGGTCTTGTAAGCATACAGTAAGACAGGAACCCTAAAAACTCTGACCTTTGCTTGACCCAGAATCATGAACGTCACTGCCAAGACAACACTTTGTTGCATAGACAGACTTCTGATGGCCAATTCTAGGAAATTGTTGAAAGCTTGGATCTTAGTTTTGATGTATGATGTATGGAGAACAAAACAGCATGAAAAGTAGAAGCTTTTAAAATTTTATCTATGTATTTCTTTTTGCTTTTTGACAGGAAACGTAAATAGTAGTTGTTCATCAAGCAACCCTCAGATTCCTGTCTTGTTCTTAGGTCAGTTTTCTGAGTGTCTTGTTATTTTTCTTTAGATGTCCTCTGCTCATGCATGAAGTCGGCGAGTATACAGTTAGACATAGGCACAGTAGCAGGGCAAATAGTGCGCCAGCCCCTGCTACTGCGCCACTCTTTTCTGCTGCTGAACTTATGTCTTACGATTCTAATACAGATATTGATGAGTTGGTTAGCTTGTTCAATACTACGTGCTCAGAGATTCTCAATGTTGTCTCCCCTTTCACTAATCGGCGTGCAAAACGCTCAGAGTCATGGCACAATGACATCACGCGCACACACAGATGGGAATGCCGCCATGCAGAACGGAAATGGAAGAAAGATCAACTTCAAGTATCACTGGGGATTATCAAGATGCTGTTAAGACTGCAAAATCAGAGTATATGGCAAATATTGTGTCTACAGATCTTCACAAACCCCAGGTTCTTTTTAATGTTTTGAACAAAATTGTTAGCCCTATGGATTCAATTGGTGCTGTTCCCTCTGTTTCTTTGTGTGACAAATTTTGTCAATTTTTCAGTGACAAAATCTCACTCATTCGATCTTCTTTGCCAGCTGTCATCACTGACCCCTGCATCATTCCTGAGTGCACAGCTGTTTTTAGTCAATTTGAGCCTATTTCTCTGTGTGACTTATCTAAAACTGTTGAATGTTTAAGGCCTTCAGACTGTGCACTGGATTTCCTTCCTGCTAAGCTTTTGAAAGAAGTCCTTGATTGAGTTGGCCCTTGTATTTTACAGTTGATTAATGCCTCTCTGACTTCAGGTGTTGTTCCTTGTTCCTTTAAACAGGCCATATTACAGCCCCTCTTAAAAAAAACATAATTTTGACCCTGCTATTTTTTCTAATTATAGACCCATTTCTAAGATGCCATTTTTATCTAAAATACTTGAAAAGGTGGTCTATACTCAATTACTGTCGCACCTTACTGCATTTGACATAACTGAAAAATTCCAGTCTGGTTTTAAACCTTTGCACAGCACTGAAACTGCTCTTTTAAAAGTTTTTAATGATCTTCTTTTAATCATGGACTCTGGCAGCTCAGCTGTGCTTGTGCTTTTAGATTTAACTGCAGCCTTTGACACTGTTGACCACCAAATCTTATTATCTCGCCTTGAATCGTGCGTTGGATTAAATGGCACAGTGCTCAAATGGTTCAAGTCCTATTTGACTGGTTGGTGCTTTTCTGTAAACCTTGGTCCCTTTGCGTCACAGAAAGCCCCTTTGACTTGTGGAGTACCTCAAGGTTCAATCTTAGGGCCAATTCTATTTTCGCTCTATTTGCTTCCTTTGGGATCAATTTTTAAGAAATATAACATTCAGTTTCACTGCTTTGCTGATGATGTGCAGATTTTTTTACCTCTGAACCTTAAAACAAACTCATCTGCCATCCTACAGACTTGCTTTCAAGAAGTCAAAGACTGGATGTCTTTAAACTTTTTGAATCTAAATGAAAACAAAACAGAGATTGTGGTCCTTGGTGACCTTGACCTTTCTGTCCTTGGTTCACTCACCTCCTACTGTCGTTCATCTGCTAAGACTCTTGGTGTTTTTATAGACAGCTCTTTTAAATTCGAGAAGCAGATCAACACAGTGGTCAAAACAAGCTTCTTCCAGCTTAGACTTTTAAGTAAAATCAAGCGTTACCTGCCCCCAAAACAGCTGGAACAGGTTGTGCAGAGGTTGTGCACGCCTTGATCACATCTCGTTTAGACTACTGCAATTCTCTGTATGTTGGTCTTAATCAGTCGTCTCTGCATCGCCTGCAGATGGTGCAAAATGCAGCTGCGCGTCTGCTCACTGGAGCCAAATGGAACCAACACATTTCTCCTGTTTTGTCTTCACTGCACTGGTTGCCTGTTGCTTTTAGAATTGATTTTAAGATTTTGTTGCTTGTTTTTAAATCAATTCATGGTCAAGCCCCATTCTATTTATCTGATATGCTGTCATTGCACACTCCAGGAAGAGCTCTGCGCTCCGCGGACCAGAGTTTACTGGTCTGTCCCAGATCTAAGCTAAGGACCAGGGGAGACAGAGCCTTTGCTGTTGCGGGACCCAAGCTCTGGAACTCTCTGCCATTAAATGTCCGACTGGCTCCTTCAATTGACTCTTTTAAGACTCTTTTAAAGACGCATCTTTTTGCACTGGCTTTTAACACAAGATGAGCTGAATACTGCCACATCTTTTATTGTCTTGTTGATTTATTTTGTTCTTGTATTTAACTAAATATAATTTTAATTCCTTTTATTGTACAGCACTTTGGGGCAGTGTTGACTGTTTGTAAATGTGCTTTATAAATAAACCTGACCTTGACCTTGACATATTAAACAGTCTTGATTTGATCTTGTGTTTCCCCCTACAAATGTCTTTATAAAGCATGTTAAGCTGATTATTTTGTTAGTGTGGTGTGAATAGCTTTCATGCAATGTACCTTGTGTTTCCTGTCAGTTTCGTGACAGGCATGTGCTATCGGTGAAAAGTGTCACTTTTTACATTTTTCATTTGCTTAACCATAACGTGCAAAAGCGATAAGAAACATACCAGCCAGCCATGTGCGTTTTCTCACCACAGCAGAAGCCTGTCCCCACAAGTGTTCGTGGGAAGTGATATCTGTCCCCATGACGTGTATATACACACACATATATGAATAGCACCCACTTTTGCACGTTCTTGCTGTGAAATGTTAATACGTGCGCCATCTACCTGTCTCTGTGCACGTGCACACGCGTGTGTGTGTGAGATATCTGATGTCAGCTGTCACATCCCAGTCGGTCTGAGCCCATAATAAGAGACAATAATAACAACTCATTAAAACCGAGTGCAGGAACTGTGGAGCTCATCGGCTCATCAAATTAACCTTTGAACACTTCATATATATATACACACACACACACACACACGAGTGCCCAAGATGCCTGTTTTCCTCACACAGTTAGTCACTGCACAATCTTTCTCCTTTTTACATCTTTCCATCTTCCCCCTCTCTCAGCCAGTGGGTGTGTCAACAGGGGATTGGTCCTTTCTGCCGGGTAATTGATGAATTATATGCAATATGTAAATGAGGCGCCATTAATCTCCTGACTGACAGCTTCGTTTATGGGGCCTTAATGACGGCTGGATTAGATTCTAATTAAAATCTGCTCAAAACACCCCACGCTAAGAAGCTGCTGCTGGCCTATTCCTCCATCTTCTCGTTTTTGCTCTTTCCCACCTTTTCTCCCTCTCTCGTTGGGATGATGCATTTGTTTCCTGCGAACTTTTCCTCACTTTCCTGTCTTCCTCTGCATTGCTTTTCACCTCGCGCTCTCCTCCCTTTGTTAACCCGCACAGACACGCACGCTCATCTCTACAACACTTATCCAATGTCGGGCTGATGTGAAAAAGGAGATGAGCTGCTCTGGCTGTCATTAAGGCTGATGTGGCCCGTGTCATTTCCCTTGTCAGGACATTCACGCCGTTTAGTCGGAGCCAGTGTGATGTCTGACAGCTTTTCACTTGCTCCGGGATTGATTGAGCATGCCTGGCTCAATCAAACCGTGGGATTCTGCAGGAAGTCTTTGCCTTGATTGGAATGGGTGACATGGTGGGAACTGGAAGGAGGCAAGAACTGCGAAAATAAGGAAAGGATGGAAAGTAAGGGAGCGAGCAAACACATGATAAGTAAATAAATGTAGGAGTAAGCTGAACCATAATGAGATGCTTTATTGACGCCATGAGGAACCTCCTTTTTTGCTTGCTCGTATCCACTGGGAGGTCATATTTGCTGAACACACACCCGCTGGATCTGGTCATGTTTCAGTGTTTTTCTTGTTGACACTTCAGCAGGAGCAGAATTTTATAGATAGATGGACACTTTCTAAAAGCAGGCCAAGCATCAAATTCTCAGCATGAGAAACTGAGTGATTGCAGCGTTAAACTGCTTAATGACTAACATTAGCTTGTGTTTCTGCTTGCAGTTCTAGACCTGGTCGACCGCCCAAGAGGCTCCAGAGTGTGACAGAGGGCGGAACCCACCACATGCTGTCCCACAGCGGTCTGTTGCATGCTGGGATCTTGCCCCCTGCAGGTGACCACCCAGGATTCCCATGTACATACATGTGTACAAAAGAAATATCAGCTCACCAATGCACTGAAATTTCATTGTTGAAAGAAACACTGTACAGATAAAATGCATTGATATTGATGCATTGATGGAATAGTGTATTTTGTTGTTAAAGCTACAGTATGTAGGATTTATGGATGTTTATGAGAATAAATGGAATATAGCATTCACAACCATGCCGTCATTGGTGTATAATTACCTGATTAATTATACCTGATTAATTATATAATTGTAATTGTATAATTACCATGATCAAATTACTGATGTGTTTTATTAGCTTAGACTGAACCCTTCATATTCACGAGGTCTGTTAGAAAAGTATCCGACCTTATTATTTTTTTCAAAAACCATATGGATTTGAATCACGTGTGATTGCGTCAGACAAGCTTGAACCCTCGTGCGCATGCGTGAGTTTTTCCACGCCTGTCGGTTGCGTCATTCGCCTGTGAGCAGGCTTTGAGATGGCGTTCAGACAGCTGTCGGTGGTTTTTCCATCGAGTGATTATCCGAGAAATTGTGGATGTGCCTGGACATGCCAGAACATGTCCCGTGAGGCTTCATCACGGCGTTGCTGTGCGCCATGCGGCACAGCCGCGACACGCGGAATTCCTCCGCGCGTCTGTCTCAGTGTGCCGAAAAAGTGCTGATGTCCACGTCTTTTCACAATTCCTGTGCTAGTCAGACGACGTCCCGGATAAAACACAGCGTCCAGTTTGGAAATGAATGGCACATTCCACTGTTACAGGAGTTTTTGTCATGGAAAGAGGAGCGGAGGCTTTGCGCGTCGCGGCGGTGCCGCATGGCGCACACCAACGCCGTGATGAAGCCTCACGGGACATGTTCTGGCATGTCCAGGCACATCCACAATTTCTCGGATAATCACTCGATGGAAAAACCACCGACAGCTGTCTGAACGCCATCTCAAAGCCGTCCTGTGAGACCAAAACGGAGGTGGTTTTGTCTCACTCCAGTAGCGAATCCATCGTGACGCGCGAAGCCTCCGCTCGGCTTTCCATGACAAAATCTCTTGTTAAAAGTGAAATCTGCCGGAAAATGGTTGATGTCCAGCTCTTGTGATAACCAGAGAAATGGCACACGATGGTCACGGTTCCAGACAGCCATCCGTTTAGAAATGAAATGGTCGTTCAGCCTGTCGATGGTGGCTTCGGAGCGCGGCGCGCCCCACAGCCACTGGGGGCCATCCTTAAAGCGACAGTAACACTCCTTATTCTCTGTGAAGCCCGTAACTTTTTCACCAAAAGCCAGATAAATTTTTCTAATGGTTTCCAGTTGCCAGTCTCTAACAGTTTCTGAAAAAATTCTGATGGAAAAAAAGCCCAAATCATTCCACCATTTCCTGACAAAGAAAATCCGACGAGGGGCTGGACCACTCCTCACTCAAAGCCTGCTCACAGGCGAATGACGCCCCCGACAGGCGTGGAAAAACTCACGCATGCGCACGAGGGTTCAAGCTTGTCTGTCGCAATCACACATGATTCAAATCCATATGGTTTTTGAAAAAAATAATAAGGTCGGATACTTTTCTAATAGACCTCGTACATGGGGGCAGGTACCCTCATGTCCCCAAAGGGACATACTTACGCCACCTTATGCAGTCTGCAACATGGCCAAAAGACTGAAGAAAAACAAATCTGTGATTGCACCCCTATGCATGGTCTCCTGGTTGCTCGTGCAGTAAGTTGGCAAAAACTAATTTTTCTGATGTGGAAGTTGATACGTGTTTTTTATCACAATGCAGGAAGATGCATTTGTGACTAGCAAAAGCACAATGTAGTCTGCTCTCTCACCAGTAGATGGCACCAAATCACACACACTGTAGCTTTAAGCATCATTTGCTCACTTTCTGGGTCAGCACGGTGGCTTAGAGGTTAGCACTGTTGCCATACAGCAAGAAGGTCATGGGATTGATTCCCGCTTGTGGCCTTTCTGTGTGGAGCATGTTCTCCCTGTGTTTACGTGGGTACCCTCCGGGTGCTCTGGCTTCCTCCCACATCCAAAGATATGCAGGTTAGGTGGATTGGAAATCTTAAAAATTGTCCATATTTATGTGTGCTTGTCTACATATGGCCCTACAACAGACTTGCGTCCTGTCCAGGGTGTACCCGCCTTATGCTCTGACTGCTGGGATAAGCTCCAGCCCCCCCCCCCCCAATTACAATAACCAGTTGAAGATGAGTGAATGAGTGTGCTCACTTTCTGGGATTTTTCTAGAAAAATTAAGTATGAGGGCAGCAGGGAAGGATGCTGGTGGGGAGGATATTGTCTGAAAATCTGAGGTGGAATATTCTAAAGGGAGCTTGATTGTTTCCTCTTGTATTCTTGCAAACAGAATCTTGTTCTATGTCAGCTGATCCTGTATATAAAGTATATGAAATCTTGGAAGTATGTGACACATAAACAAGATGAACAGTCTAATGAGACATCATAATTACATGAAGGTCACAGCTTTTTAAACCATTTGATGGACTATTTGACACAATTTTGATTTTTTTTTTTTTCTTCTTCTTCAGTAATCACACTGTTTTTCCATCAATAGACATATTGTTCACTGGTAGTGCTTTCTTTGTTGTTGTGTTTTTTTTGTTTGTTTTTTTTTTACAGGAAAAAGATTATATTAAGGAAGACGTGAGCATAATGCATGGCATTTAATGCTCATTTTATTTATTTATTTATTTATTTATCTTTTGTCAGAGGGTGCACACACCAAAAGCAAGAGGGTGCAGGACCCCTGGTACTGAATGTACCTGTTTGCTTGCAGGATGTCTCAAAAGCACATGAACCAGTTTTAATAAAATTTTGCAGACAGGTCAGTTTTCAGTCAGAAATGATTTTATTAGACTGATGCGGACATAACATCACTTTTAAACACAATTTTAGATTTTGAACATGCTTTACCCATTTACACCTACGTCTTGCCCAAGGACACAGACAAGTAGCATGACTGGGAATTAAACACAGATGTACATATTGGGAGCCCAACTCTTGTACCACTGTGCTACATGTCTGTTCTTTTAATTCAAGGGGTTTAATGAAAATAACACAACAGTTTAGGAATTACATTTTTATACATACGTAGTTCCTGTAAGTAATTGGACAAACCAGACATGAGATTGTTGATGTTTAAATCATCACTTTTCCAGCCAGTTTTCTTTAGACACATCAGCGTATGAATACATGTACATTTCCCAGTCACTGAATATGTCCCAGACTTCCTTTACTGCAGTCATTAAGAATTACAAACGGTATAGTAACTCTGTCTGGAGAAAGCAAATTTCAAAAACAGAGTGACTGTGCAAGAAGGAGATGAGTGAGGGAAGCCACCAATACATCCACTGTAACATTCTGAATTCCAGTGTCTGCCCGGGTCTTCGTCTAACTTTTCTCATCACATGGCACTCTTATCCTTTGTAAGACTTCCAAGTGAAGTATGCACAATTTGCACATAAATAAACAGGAAGATTGGTTAAGAGTGTTTCCCTCAGTTTTGATGCATACTTCATTTTTAGTTTCTGGTTGTCCTAGTAGTAATATTTTTCAGTGTGATATGTAAATGAAGTCTGTCATGAGATGTGTCTTTCTTTTTGTAACAACATGTGAAACACCATGCGGATGTTGGGCTATGCCCCGTGTTGCACAGTGCTGAATGTTTAGGCTTAATTGAATGAGCTCCACAATGCTCAATGAGTCATGAGTGAATCCTAATTGGAATCCAAAACTCCCAGGCAACAGTTCAATCAGTACCTTTGTGCCCCCACTCAACATGAATACAATTTAGTTGAGGATTTGCCAGGAGATCGTTGCACTAGCAGCATCAGAAGTCAGTGTTTTCAATCGCGTAAAATTTTATCTGCTGGCCTGAAGAAGCCAACAGAAGGTGGGTTTAAATCCAGTATTTGCCCCTCACAGGTCTACTGAGGCCGATTAAAGATGCCGCATCCTTATGTAGTGAAACACTCAGAAGTGGTGACAATTAGCCAATAGCACACCAATTAATAATAACAACAGCTACACTACTACTACTACTACTGCTACTACTGCTATTACTTCTACTTCAAATACTGCTACTACTATTTCTATTTCTATTATGACATTACTTCTGTTCCTGTTCCTACTCATTAATAAATGTATTGTCATTAATACTTTTTCTACTATTATTTTATATTATTTATATTACCAGGGGCGTCAGACTGGGTGGGTAAAGGGTACTATGTACCCAGGCCCCAGAGCATGGGGGGGGGGGGGGGGGGGGGGGGGGGCACAAAAACTGGCATTAATTACATTTTTGTGTTGCATGTTATTAATGTTCATACAATTCATGTTGTAAAAGAATATTATTACTATGAATGTATAAATGTTGTGAAACATAATTCTGCTCTAACAATAATATTGAAAGATCTCTGAGGGCCCTTCCCACCCCTGCATAGTTGTACAATGGTGTAGTCCAGGCGCATAGGCAGCACTCTGCCCCACACACACACACACACATATCACAAACGGGATCTGACGGAAAGAGGGGGTATTTAGTAGTGCTGAAACAACTAATCAATTTAATCGATTATTAAAATAGTTGTCAACTAATTTAGTCATCATTTAGTTGTTAAATAACTTTGTTTTACTGCAAATATTTCATTTCTTCAAAGCAGCAGATTGAAGCAGCAGTTCTTCGATCTACTGCTTTGTTGATTCATTGTTTTATATTGCTTTATCTTAATTTTTCCCCGCTAAAACCCCAAAGAGCATATGTCTGTAATATTTACCTTTTTAAGTTAATCTGACCTGTTATGGTCTTCTGAAACAGTTGATAGATGTATTTTATAACTTTAAAACGGGGCCGATGCTAACGCATTAGCATGTCTATGGCGTTTTCAATGTTAAAGTTAGCATTAAGCTGTTGCAGCTGTCAGCACATTTGTGTGCATTTGTTTTCTGTATAATAATTCATGGCTCAGTGTTTGTTGTTGTAAAAGAGTCAAATGTATTACAAATTGTAATATTTTAATTTATTTTTTATTTGTATATTAGCAATAATAGCAATAACAATAATAGTAATAATAACCAGTAATGCTACAATACAATTTTAGAGAAAGAAACAAAAGGACCTGATTAAACACAACAGAAAAGATAAATCCAACTAACAATGAACATAAATAAATAAATAAATATAGAAATAAATAACTGTTTCCTATGAAAACCTAGTGACTCTTAAACCTCCACTTCACCCCCGTTTTATTTAAGTTTAATGACAATTTGTTTCGGTCAAACCACATCAAAGCTGTGTTTTTACACAAGAAAAAATAAAATGCAGTTAACTGCACATTTGTCTTTTTTTCATGAAAATATGTTTTTAAAGATCACATATTACACTTTTAGTCAGGCCTTTAAAATAGTTTCATGGACTCTTGCTGTAATATGTTGTCAGTGGTTGAGATAGTTGCTGTAGGCATCTAAAAATACTTATAATCGGGTGAAACCTGCTACAAATGTCTTTGTGGTGTGTCGGCGATGTATATGTGCAAAATAAAACAAAACACTACTCCAGGTATGTTTTTGACGAGAATATAACATAACTTTGTTACAAGCTCAAACATTGATGTTGTGTGAAAAAGGCCTTTTAATAATAACTCAAAGAAATAATGGCAAAACTCACATGTAATAAAAAAAAAAAGATTAATCAAAAAAATAATCAACCAATGAACTGATCAGTAAAATAATCATTAGTTACAGCCCTAGTGTTTAGGCTGAAATAAAATGTCTTTCCTAAAAAAAAAAATCAAATCTGGATTTCAAAAAAGAAGAGGAAAAAAAAAGAGCAGGGTAAGAAAACTAAATGTGTTAAAGCAGCTGCTAACCAAATTCTTTGAAGAGAGGTGAGCTTGAATTGAGTTGAGTTGGGGGGTCTGGGGGACCAAATTGCATTCCTTTGCATTTTAACAGACAGGAATGCACCAAATTGCACCATTTTTCTAGAAAATGTTGCAGTTTGGTCCCCCAGACCCCCCCCCCCCCAAGTCAATATTGCTCCCCCAACTTTAAAAAGGGTTCTGACTCCCAGGTGTGATCTAAGGTACATGATTTAGACCTGGTTTGACTACGCATTAGAAATGTGGTGTTTGCGTTAATAAAAACGAACATTACAGTGTGTGTGTGTGTGGGGGGGGGGTCAATATGGCTAGTACCTAGGGCCCAGAATTTGATGCTACGCCCCTGATTATTACTATTGATATTGTTATTATACTATTGCTATTATTTGTATAGTATGTTCCAAAGTGCTTCACAAATCAAAATACAAAAAATAAATAACACACATATTAAAGCGAAGTAATTTAAACATTAACAATCAAAATGAAAAAACTCATCATTCAGAGAAAAAAAAAAAAAACTCAACAGACCGACCTCTTCTGGTCCTCCATGTAAGATGGTGCACAACCATTGAGAATAGTTAAAGTTAACAAAATTATAAAATCTGCAGAGGAGGTAACCAATACGAGAAACCAGTACCAGAGGCATACTTTCAAATTTCTATGTTCCACTCAAAATTTCAGCTGCTGTATTTTATTTGAGCCAAACCCACAGATCAGACCACACAGTTGCATTTAAGTAGCTATGTATTTTTTCATACATGATGAAACTAAAATGATCTAGTTTTATTAACACTGAATTTTGACTGGGTGTAGTAGACTTAAAGTTCCACTCGCGTGTTTCCCGTTGGGATCCACAGGCTCTAGATTGGGTAGTGTTTATAAAATTAGATTAGCTGACATTTTCAAGGATGGTAATAAGTTAAGCAAAGTTTCTATAATAAGTTGGAATCTTGTGTGAGTCCAGAATGTTTTTAGAACATTAAACCTCAACAACCCTTTTATTTCCTGTAATTTATGAAATTTTTAAAAATGTTAATTTACTATCTTAATGTATTTATAAATTGTTTAGGTTCTTTTTATCATATACATACTATTAGTATATGGCTAGGATGGTACGTGCACTCTGATTGGCTGATTTTCAGTCTGATGTTTCCCATATCAGACCGTTACCATGACAATCGGTCCGGATCGCGTATCATATTTGACTGTTTCATGTACACTCATGCATGAACACAGTGCAAGCAGCTGGAACGTGTTGTACCACATCGCGCTGCTGCTGTGGAGAAACAAAACAAAAAGCACACACCATATAAAACACCGCAATTTCCAATATTTAATTCCTGTTATCGAGCAGACAATACAAGTATGATTCCTCTGTGCCTCTGTATGCGACCCACGGTCATAGACATACAGGCATGAAATGACATGAATGAAGCAGTGCACTCTCATTATGTCTTATTTGCAGCCGGGTATATAAATAATTACTACAATCAGCGGACACTGATAGATTAGATAGTGGTGTATAATTAATGAAAATCACTGGGTTGATATAAATAATAAATAAAAGGGGACCCAATACAGAACCCTATGGTTAAATAACCCTGGTTAAATAAAAAATAAATGCCACTTGCAGGATTCGAACCTGCATTTTACAGAAACTCTGATTAATAGGCAGAATCTTTACCAATGCACTACAATCACTGTCTTATAGCAGGAGCATAAAATGCCTAAATCAACATAAAGATAAACATATTTAAAAAAAAATAGATTTTAGATGATGTAGACAAAGAGGAAGTTTTTGTCATCTTTAATTATGGTGAAAAAGCGCCGTAATAACTGACAAAACAGCGTTATGTAATTATTCTGCATTGTTTCTGGGTCCTGCATTAAAGACGGAATTATTTACATATTTTTGCTTCAGTTCCCAGAGAAATGGTCAAAAGTTCAGGTGGTCCCCCACCTTCTTTTCAGATGTTGCGCAGTGAAAGAAATTACCTAGCAAACAGCTGAATGAGACAGATCACAAAGTTAAGATCTTATCTCCGGAGTTGTCCTTCGCAGTGCTTAAGAAAGAATAAGCTGCGTCTCTGCAGAATACGGTGCCGTCTGCAGGTGATGCTGCGGGGTAGCGACCCATATAATGACATATTTTAATCCTCATCAATAATATAAGGAGGTGGAGTTCTGGGAGGAGATGTGTGCATTTTAATTGATAAATTTAGCATATGCAGTGCTGACACAGGAGAAACAACTTGTAACATGCAAACTTAGTGTTTCTTATGAATACGAGGTACACAGTAAATGGTGACAGTCATCTTTAGTGCATTAAAGACCCTTTTGAAATCTGAAGAATAATCTGAAAAGTTTTGTGTTCTTTTTGCTTTTGATATGTAAAGATGATATTCTAACACATTAGCTTTCTGCTTGTCTGTAAAATTATTTTTTGTGATAGATTAAAAACATGCACAAAAGAGTCAGTCAAGGCATTTATTTCTGCATGCATGTTTTTTTTTTTTTTTTTTGGTGCTATTGTTTTGCTTGGGGTCATCACAGTGGGTCTGGTGCTGATCCATTATTGACTTGGCACCAAGGCTTCAGACCAAATTCACCAACACCCCCCAAAGGCTGTTCATTCTGAGCAGAATCGATACTTTAATGTATCCAGTTTTGGGTTCCATCTTAAAATTATTATAGCCATACCAGTTAAAACCAAATGAAATAGTGGTTGACATTCCATGT
The DNA here is from genome assembly GCF_902500255.1 of Thalassophryne amazonica. NCBI lineage: Eukaryota > Metazoa > Chordata > Actinopteri > Batrachoidiformes > Batrachoididae > Thalassophryne > Thalassophryne amazonica. Next base: position 27,240,705 of record NC_047115.1, on the reverse strand, counting down.
CAGGCTACATGACATAACAACATGAATCTTCCAGATGTTGTGAAAAATGTCGAATTGAAAGTGGAAGTCTGATTTGACGTGAATGAGGTGAGTCAAGAAAACATTATCAGGGAAATATGGTCAAATTTTGAAGTCTTACTTGAATTTTAGTAGTGGTATTTTGAATCATTGTAATTCTTTTATTACATATACGACATATGTAATATGTGTAATTGTTATGTAAATAGTTTGAGGTAAACATTAAAATGCTTTGCTACCAGCAGAAACTACAGGAGCTACTAAGATGTGTGAGACAATGTCTACCTGGCAGTCTTCCTAAATGGAGGCGTCTGAGAGCCCACATTGTTGAGAACCCCTCTGCATCACCAGCAGGTATCTCATGTTCACTAGCGTTTCGCCCCTTATCCTGTACGCATTGCTTGAGTGGGGCAGCAAAGAGTGATTAGCCTTCACCTGCAGAAGGGTTCCACCTGTGGGGTCACTTCAACCACAACCATCTTGAGCTGACTTCAGCTGCAAGGGAAACCTCTCTGATGGCCATCCTCAACTGCTTTGGCTGAAACCTCGGCAGCCAACCTTGACGGGGAAAAAATGGCTGCATGTCATCCTTTGGTGAGAGCCTCAGTGATCAAGTCCTGGTACTTGCCTTTTTTCAGTTGGTATGAAATAGCCAACCTGTCTTACCAAGGCACGGTAAGGTCTGCTACGAAGATGGTCTTTGTGCTCCTTATACCATGTTGGGAGGTTGCTGCCACATCATGTGGAAAGACTAGTTTCCTTTTCAAGTCCACCTGCATCTCCCAGACAGTCCCACGCTGAAGAATGGATGGTGGGTTCTTGACAGCTGCCTTTATCCTGGGAGCCTCTTTACCTTAGTGTTGGCAATTGATGGCTGCAGGAGGTGGTGACCTGTTGCTGTTGGCTCTGACTCTCTGCACTTCTACCCATTTGGCGATTTCTGCCAGAACCCAATCACAACGGGTCAAAGATAAACCTTTCATGTAGATATATTTACAACAATACATAACTTTTATCTTACCATAAAAGTCCATATCTTAACATAAAATTCTGTGTGGAAACTGGATGCTAGCCTACCTCAGAAGAGTTGAAGCCTTCGGTTGGATGCCGTATTGAATCTTCTGAGAAGGACATCTCGCCACTCTCCGTTGAATTTCCTGGTTAGGTCATTCTCAAATGCCAGCCTTATTAACATCCGTCGGCTGTCATGGCTCGTGAGGGTTCCGCGCTGCTGAAGCAGTGTTACAAGCGTCTACGCGCTGATTACCTTGCGCACTGTCGATGAGCAAACACCAGAGAGCGCAAACAATTCTCTCATGTAAAGTCTTATGTTTTTTTTGTGTGTTCCCTCGCAGTAACTTAATATCATATTAAAGTTCATGCCTATCAGCGCGCACAGTGAGTGGAATCAGGCGGTGGGAGACTGAACGTATATGCGCGCGCGCACACACAGCAGACAACAGCAGGATTTACAACAGATGAGGGTATAAGTTGCTACACCTTGCACAGCTGTATGACTCCGTATGAAATAGTTTATTTATACAACAGTGTAAGTAGCAACACCTGTTATGAATGTTTGTTTTCTTTTTTAACTGTCCTCTCATGGATCATGTTGCTGTCTGCTGTGTGTGTACGCGCGCATATACGTTCAGTCTCCCCCACCTGATTTCACCCCCTGTGCGTGCTGATAGGCATGAAATAAAAATTTTTTTAAGAAAAAAAAAAAAGCTTCCGACGTGTGGTTTTTGAACGTACAATGTGAGCAGTCAGATTGCATCAGAGCATCGGGCCATACAGTGTGAAACCATGAATCGTGCGCTCTGAACTTTTAAACCCTGTGGTTTTGTCGCACAGTTTGCGCTGGAGCCAAGTACAAGGCTTGAAAATATCGTACAGTGTATGCCCAGCCTAAGTTCGCCTTTGCTTTGCATGCTGCGTCTGTGATCACCGAACACTCTTTTTAATGCTGAGAAAGAGTTCTCACACTAACTGGACTTGACGAATCCCAGGAACTCCAGCTCTGACACTGCTTGAATAAATCGAGCATGCTTTAGTTCATCCACCTTGCCATAATCACTGGACTCAGGATCCTTGCCCTCTGCCGCACTGACAAGCGCAACCCTCAACCTATCAAATCGCTTGAACACAGACACACGCCATATCTGTTTATTTTAAAATTAATTACTTTAGTTAATTAATTTGGTTTATTTGTTAAATACGTGATATTATTGAATAACTAATATTTTACTATATTTTCCAGTATTTCTTTTTCTTTCTTTTATATCTTTATTTTTTGATAACGCTCACATCCGAGGGGGCGGGGTTGATGACGTGAGGGGGCGTCGCCCCCAAATGCCCCCTCGTGGCGCCAGGTCTGCCTGGCCTTAAGAAGCAGGTTCTTTGCAGCCATGAGCAAGACTACTGAAATGGTGCATCCTGCCATGATGCCTTTCGCAAGCCTTTGTTATTTGGTGGTAGAGGTTCCCACAGTGAACTTCATCTTCAGTGTATCCATGTGCAACATCACAAGTTTTGCTACCTTGAGTGGTACTAGGTAATGCTCGAAAGCTTTTTGGATCAGCTGGTGAGGAATGCTTGAGTAGGCTTTTGCTAGACCTAGCCAAACTACTGAGAATGTGCTGTTCTTCCTCTTTACCTCCTTGATGATTTGGCTGATTACCACTGCATGCTCGAGGCATCCAGACTACCCTGGAGCAGAACCTGGTCAAGCTTTATCCATGACTGCTCTCACTTCATCCATGGTCAAGCTTGCCTTGTTGAAAAGGGTTTGCGGCTTGAGCCTTGGAAGCTGGAAAGGAAGTTCACCCAACAGGATGTCTCTGAAGGGATCACCGTGTCCTGCTGCCACACTCTCCTTCACTTCCTTGTTGGAACACTCCAGGCTTCCACTCTTAGGCTTCCCCAGAAGGTCAGCTGTGACTCAGAAAGGGTTGTTGAAGAAGGCTTTCCTCTTGCGACGTTTTCCTCTCTGCTTCTCTGGATTATTGATACTTTATGCAGGCAAAGTAGGTTTTTCCCCACCTCTACCCATATTTGGTTTATTGGTGTTCTTTCTTCTTTGTCATGCACCACTGTAGTTTTATTGCCAGTCCCAAGCCAGGATGGGGGGGGCAAAGCTCTTGATTTACCGATCGATCTACGTTCCGATCCTCACCTATGGTCATGAGATTTGGCTCATGATGGAAAGAACGAGATCGTGAGTACAAGCGGCCGAGATGAGTTTCCTCCGCAGGGTGGCTGGGGCTCCCTTAGAGATAGGGTGAGGAGCTCGGTCACTCGGGAGGAGCTCGGAGTCGAGCCGCTGCTACTCCACGTCGAAAGGAGTCAGTTGAGGTGGCTCGGGCATCTTTTCCGGATGCCCCCTGGACGCCTCACTGGAGAGGTGTTCCACGCACGTCCCATTGGGAGGAGGCCCCGGGGAAGACCCAGGACACGCTGGAGGGACTACATCTCTCGGCTGGCTTGGGAACGCCTTGGGGTTCCCCCAGAGGAGCTGGAGGAGGTGTGTGTGGATCGGGAGGTCTGGGCAGCTTTACTTGAGCTGCTGCCCCCGCGACCCGACTCCGGATAAAGCGGAAGAAAATGGATGGATGGATGGATGGATATTTCAGGAAGGGCACCTGGTGTAAATCCTCTGCAAAATCTAATATGTGGATCTTAATGAAAAGTTGGAAATTGAAGGAATGATGATGAATGTCATCAGTGCATATGCCTTGTAATTGGGGTATGATATGGGAGGATAAAGAAGACTTCTGGAATGTATTGGATGACATGAAAGAGTGTACTCAAGGAAGAAAGAATGGGGTTTGGAGTGTATTTCAATGAGCATGTTAGCAAAGGCAACCACAGTAAGAAGACTGAGTTGGGAAGGCTTTGTTTCAAAGAGAGTAATGTGGAAGGGCAGATGACAGTGCATTTTGCAAAAAGGATGGTGTCACAAATAAGTATAGGTATTTTAAGTTGGTAGAAGGGCACATGGTGACATAAGAGTTGGGGTAAGTGCACACAGGAGGACTAAGTCCTGTGCAGGAGATGCAACCTGTAACAGATTGGACACTGTAAGGTGCTAGCATGGGAGAATGCAGCTACACAGTACTGGATGATGATGAGTAGCTTCAACTCATATGCCCCACAGGTTTAGTGTGAGATGTAGGAGAAAAACACCTTTGGAATGTGTTAGATAAAGTGGTTCAGAATGTACCCAATGAAGAAAGAGTGCTGATTGGATTTGACTTCAGTGGACATGCTGGGGAAGGGAACAGAGGTGAGGAGGAGGTGTTGGGCAGGGTTGGTGTTATGGAGAAGAACAGGGAAGGGTAGATGATATTGGATTTTGCAAAAAGGATGGAAATGACTGTGATGAATAATTATTTTAAGAAGGAGGAGCACATGGTGACATAGTGGAGGTAGGAGATAGGTGGATTATGCCCAATGCAGGAAATGTAACCTGACAGAAATCAGATTATGTGAGGTGTTGGCAAGAAAGAGTGCAGCTAGGCAGTATTGAATGACAGTAAATATCATCAGTGCATATGCCCTGCAACTGGGGTGTGAGGTGGAGGACTAAAAAGATTTCAAGAATATGTTAGATGAAGTGGTGGAGAGTGTACAGTAACTAAGGAAGAAAGTGGGGATTAGATTGGAGTTTGATAAGCCTGTTGGTTAAGTGAACAGAAGTGACAAGGAGGTGTTTGGCAGGTTCTGTGTCAAAAGATGGTGTGCAGATTGCGGCGGATTTTGCAAAAAGTTTACAAATGGCTGATACATAAGTGTTTTAAGAAGAACAAGGAGCACATGGTGCCATAAGAGTGGAGGTACTATAGATGGACTGTGTCCTGTGGAGGAAATGTAACCTGATGGCAGTGGAGAGAACAACTAGAAAACATCAGATGGTGGTTAGGCGGGGCATATAGCCTCCGGGTTGTCCTTCCGTCTGTCCATCCGTCCGTCTGTCCGGCTGTAATTCATTCGCCGCAACGTAACTCGGCACCTGTTGCTCGCAAAAACTTCATATTTAGTGGGTACATGCCTTGGAGGAGTACTTCGCATGGGTTCGAAGGTCAATGAACTTGACCTACTTTTGTACTTCGCATGGGTTCGAAGGTCAATGACCTTGACCTACTTTTGTACTTCGCATGGGTTCGAAGGTCAATGACCTTGACCTACATTTGAAGGTCACCAGTGGTCACAACTGTCAAATCCTTCACCGCAACATAGCTCGGCACCTATTGCTCGCAGAAACTTCATATTTGGTGGGTACATGCCTTGGAGGAGTACTTCGCATGGGTTCGAAGGCCGGTGACCTTGACCTACTTTTTAAAAATTACCAATAGCTGCATTTGTTCGAAGGCCAGTGACCTTGACCTACTTTTGAAGGTCACTAATGGTCATAACTGTCATATCCTTTGCTGCAACGTAGCTCGGCACCTTTTGCTCACAGAAACGTCATATTTGATGGGTACATGCCTTGGAGGAGTATTTCGCATGGGTTCAAAGGTCGGTGGCCTTGACCTACTTTTCAAGGTCACCAAAGGTCACAACTGTCAAATCCTTCGCCTGAAATGTGTTCAACGCAATGTATCTCAGCACCTATTGCTTGCAACAACTTCATATTTGGTGGGTACATGCCTTGGAAGAGTACTTCGCATGGGTTCAAAGGCTGGTGACCTTGACCTACGTTTAAAAAAAAAATTACCAATAGTTGCCTATTGTTCGAAGGCTAGCGACTTTTTATGGTCACTGTTGGCCACATCCTCGAAATAAATATAATGTCACTCTCCAATTTTTCCACTGTGTATCCCAGTTTGCGTCAAACACATGAGGGTTCAACCAAATACCTACCCCACACATGTACATATTACTGCACTTTATATGGAAATAGTACTGCGCGCTGGGCATTTCGTGACGAATGTCTATAGTTTTGGATAGCTTTGGAGAAGATTTGACAGGTTCTGGGTGATAGTGAAGAGGAGGAGGTTTATGGATGGGGTGAGAGGGTTCAGTTAGGTGGTTTGTGCGACAAGTTTGCTGTGATGACCCTGAGAGGGATCAGTCTTCAAAAGAACAATACATCAACTGTCTACATCAACTGTCTGCTAAAACCCGCGGTGTTGCTTTGTCTTGTCATGAACAGCAGTGTGTTTATCTGTGAGCGCGGCGTGTGTGTGTGTGTGTGTGTGTGTGTGTGTGTGTGTGTGTGTGTGTGTGTGTGTGTGTGTGTGTGTGTGTGTGTGTGTGTGTGTGTGTGTGTGCGTACGTACAGTAACAGTTAGAAAAAGAAAAGTAATTGTTGGCACCTTACTGCTCTCAAAGTTGCCCTTGGCTTTGTGCTCTTCACTGCAACCTGATCTTTTCATTCCCCACCTCAAAAGAAGCCATTTTCTATTAGCTGCCGCTTCCTCTCACTGTTCAAAGGTGCTCGAGTTTGTGTATATGTATGTGTGCACGGGTTGTGTACGCGCGAGTGTTCAAGAGCATCTTTCTCAGCGGGGAAAGAGTCTTTTTTCCACCAAAGGAGAGGGCACAGCAGCAATGTCAGCTCCACTGATTAGAAGTGGCCACATGAGAGGCGAGAAAGAGAGAGAGAGCGCGCGTGCGCTAAAAGGGAAAATGTGAGACAGACAGCGAGGACATTTGGGGCGTAAAAGGCAGGAAAAATCTTTGATGTCATCCTCCTTCGAGTCTTTCCTCGCCTTCAGATGCACACATACGCACACACAGCGCAGTGGCTTATGTCCCGCTGTGATGCTGACATTTGAAAAGGTAAAGCAAGGAGAGGGGAAGGGAAGAGAGCGGGGAACACAGGAGCAAAGAAGGAGAGAAGAAAGGAACAATCTGTTGTGGTTGTCCATGTCTTAGACAGACAATTCACCTCAAACGGCCATTGTGTAAGATTTAAAAAAAAAAAACCTTGCTCAGTTCAATATGTTGCAAGTATTTATAATGTGTACTGCATCAGGAAATGAAGATTTATGGTTTGTTTGTGTTACCTTAATGTTGTTTGTCCACCGGCTTGGTCTGTCCAACTTTAATAATTCGGTGTTTGTCTGTATTAGTGCATGAGATATTTAATTTTCTTTTACCGCGTGTGGCATGAGATAGTTTGAGGGTCTTCGTGGGTCAGACGACCTTCCGAGGTTCACAACGTGAATTAAACCGCGGTTCAGCCCCTCGTCCAGCGTGTTGTCACTCTATTGCACATTATCCAAAAGTGCACAACCTCTATTAAAAGGTAACTTTTCATAATGCGTATAATTTCCACCTGACAAGTGAGTCGCCTGAACAGCGGCCCTGCCCCGGCGGAGCGTGGCTCTGAGTGCCGTGGGATGTGGCGTCACTGCGTGGGAGAGATGAATGTCTTGTCTTATTTCTGTCACTGCTGATTCCCTGGTCAGTGCAGCGGCGCAGTCAGAATGAATGCCTGCCCGCTGCTCTAATCCTGCACCAGGGCCATTGATCAGGCTCATATTGATTCTGTTTCTTTTTTTACTTTTTACTGTTTTCCTCAGATCTTTCTGCCTTGGCCAAGAAGATCAAACTGGAAGCAATGGGTGGTTACCACAGCAACCAGCAACATGGCGGGCCCAATGGAGAGAATGGTGATCACAACCCCGGGCTCGGTGAGTCGCTCATGCTTCATCGCACATGCCCATTATGTTGAATTGTGACCGTATAACGCGTCGCGAGGTTCTCGCCTGCGCTGGAGCGTCAGCGCGGCTTCAGCAGCTGTGTTTATGTGACCGCTGAACCCAACTGATTAAAAGCTGCACATCACCTCTGCTTCCTGCATGTTTCCTGTAAGATGGTGTGAGAAAAAACAAACTCCAGCAGCAGTGACACATTTCTTCAAATGGAGTTAGAAATAGCAATCTGGGTCAGGTAATCCAAACCACCACATCGTAAGGAACAGATAATCCTGGCTTTTATTTTTATCAGCTCTTATTCAGTTGTTTCTTTTTTCTTCCAGCGTATGTGACGTGTCTGGAATAGTAGATGTGTAATCATAAGTGTAGCTAAGGGTGGGGATTTGGGGTTTAAATCCGCCCTACACTTACTGATATCAAAACAAGGCTTTTTCAAACTTTGTACAGAAGGAGAAAAACAAGCATGTACTTCAGAAAATTATTTGCTGTTTTGACACCCTGGAATCAGAAACTGAACCATTTTCTTCTGATAATCTTTTTAAAGTTTTCAAATGCACAGAAAGCTAATGCTTCATTACATAATTGTGTGGAAATGTTTCAAACATTAAAAGAACCATTTGCTTCTTAAAATTTTGAGACAAGAGAATCAGTAACAGAACCGATTGTTTCAGGCAATGATTCACTGTTTTGAAATGCTAGAAACAGTAATGGAACCAGACAGACTGGCGTCCTATCTGGGATGTACCCGCCTCATGCACTATGACTGCTGAGATATGCTCCAGCCCCCTGCGACCCGATCTTGGATAAGTGGTTGAAGATGAGTGTGTGTGAGTGGGTAATGGAACCAACTCCTTCTGACAGTGAATCATCATCCATCCTCTATACCTGCTTACTCCAATCAAGAGTCACGTGGGGGCTGGAGCCTTTGGCAGCAGTCATAGGGCGTGAGGCGGGTTACACCCTGAACAGGATGCCAGTCTAATGCAGGGCCACATATAGACAGACAAACACAGTCACATGCCTACGGTAAATTTAGAGTCACCAGTTCACCTAACCGGCATGTCTTTGGAAGTGGGAGAAAGCCAGAGCACCTGGAGATAGCCCATACAAACACGGGGAGAACACGCAAAGTCCTGAGAGAAAGGCCCAGGTGGAAAGTGATCCCATGACCTTCTTGCCCTGAGGTAACAGTGCTAACCACTAATCCACCGTGCTGCTGACAGTGGATCAGTCTTTTCAAATGCTTGAAACAGTAAATTAAAAGCTTTGTAAAAATAATTTTTTAGGAATGTTTGTTTGGCTTTTTAGATCTCTTTGTGCTAGTTCTCTTCTGTTTTATAGGAACTGTTTGACACATTAAATGAATCGATTGCTTTATAAATTATTCACCTTTTTGTCATGCATGAAATGTACAAACTCATCAAGTGAAACAGTTACATCAGAAAGACTAAATAAAATCCATACTACAGAAAATGAGGGTTTGGAGATATGTATAACAAAAAAAAAAAGTGTTTCACACAATATTCACACTTTTGAAACTCACAAAACCAGAACAAGTGTTTCAGAAAATGATTAGCTGAAAATGTCAAATGAAACAATCAAAATGCCCGAATCACTACGACGGTGACATCTAGTTTACGCTAGACTCTACCCACCCCAAATTTTATTCCTGACCACGCCCCTGTGTGTGATATTTTTAACCTACAAAAACTCCGTGCAAACATTAGTGGGATTTTTTTTGAGGATTCATAAAAAGCATTTCTCACCCACTCTGTAGCTCATAATGCAGCTCACAAAGTATTAGTCATCACATCAAGAGACTACAGACACAAACCACCTCTGTAACATGTTTAACATAACATCAGTCTGTCATTCTGAGTAACATGAGCTTGGAAATTCTTGAAACAGAATCTGTTAAGTGTGTTCTCATTTACATTTAAAGTAGACCTGCATTGAAATAAATATGGTCAGATTTCAGAAAGAAACAGCTGATATGTATTTATAAGACCCTTGTGAATGCAGTAAATAAAATCTGTAAGCCCAAATTTGTAATTCAGTGGAGAAATCTTCGTTTAAAAATTACAAATTTGCAGCTAAAATTTTTGCCCTCTGTGAAGAGAGTTTGTACAGCCGTATCATTTCCATGACGTCAGGGACAAGACGACGCGCTCCCGCCTTCAGTCCGATCCCGCATTGAAATTGTTTTTATCTGTTAGTAATGTTACTTATACACGTCCTGGTTTCAACATCCAAAAGTAAGCTGCAATGAATGTGAGATACAGATCTGTGTGCTCAGATCAGCAACGACATCGACAGCGGGCGCCATTCTTCCTCTCCCGCTCTCTGCCTCCGCTGCGCTTATTAAGTCTGTGGGCTCATTAACGAGCTCGTTAACTGCCGACGCAGACCACTCACACCGCCCGTGTCTGCTTTGCAGCCGGTGTTGTGCCAGATTCAACGCACAACACCGGCATCACCTCTCTGTCTATTGAATGGAGCTGCAGCACACTTGGCACAAGTCCTGAGATTACGCTCGCTGTTTTAATGCGAAGCGGCCCGTACACCTGTTGCTGCAAGGACAGCCTTCTTGCGGCAAAATCCACAGCACCACACGTCTCGGCAATCAGAGCCCCAGAGCTCCATGGACGCTGAGAGAGGTTTATATATTTTTAATGACTGGGATTCTTTGCGGGTCTCGCCTCCATATCCCGCGATGGTACCGGAGGCGAAAGACAGTAGATTTTCATTGCGACACCACTCAATCAAACGGGCGTATGAAAAAGTCCCCCAAAATAATTTTCAGGCAAAAATAAAAATAAATGTGTACTCACCAAATATACCGCAAGACAATATGAAGTTTTACAAAACCGACGATCCTTCCGTATAAGACAAAAAGGTAAGCGATGCAAACTGACGTAAATCCACTAATTACAATTGGCGCAATGCATGCTGGGAGAGGGTCTTGTCCCTGACGTCTCTGCAGCGTCCATGATGAGAGGAACAATTTGCGGAGGGCTAAATGTTAGCTGTAAATTTGTCATTTTCAAATGAAGATTTCTCAGTTGAATGACAGATCTGGGCTTGCAGATTTACTTTACTACATTCTGAAGGATCTCATGTGGAAATGTAAGTCATTTTTTGTTCAAAAAATCTGACTGCATTTTTTTCAATGCAGGTCTCCTTTAAAACTCAATATGAAAAAGGTCTTATTATGCATGTTTTCTTCAAGGTGTTTTAAAACAGTTATTGAAGTTTGTAACAAAAATACTCCATAGTTGCTGAGATAATCCTTAAACAAAAATAATAATTAAATAAAATCCAGTCTTTAAGTAACTACCTGTTTCTGTGAATTTGACTTTAAAGGTGCATTATCACTGTTTAATGCCTCTGTGTGAACAGCTTGCATCCTCACCCAAAAGATCAGCTATTCTCAGATGTTCTCGGTTGCCTACAACAGCTTGTATGCTGTTCTTACTGTGAAGGAATACAGTCTGATTTTACTGGGATAAACCATTTGATTATGTAACAGAGTAGCATAGCCAGAGAAGATTGCAGTTTGTATTCCGGAATCAACTTTGTGTCTAGAAACATGGCGTCGACTAATGACAGCAAGCGAACAGCTTCCAGCACAACACAGACTCCAAATATTCATAATAAATTGTGTGCTGTAGCCTGTAAGGCCAAGTGGGAGTCCTCTCAATGTTGTGGGTAGAACATACCTGTACATCAAAATAGGTACAGCTCTTAAAAGATGGGACTAGCCTCTGGTTTTGTGGATCAAAACTGACCATGGGTTGCCTTTCATCCTACTGCACAGGTAGAATTTTCAATTTCAATTTATTTTCATTTATATAGCGCCAAATCACAACAAAGTTGCCTCAAGGTGCTTCACACAAGTAAGGTCTAACCTTACCAACCCCCAGAGCAAGCACACAGGCGATAGTGGTAAGGAAAAACTCCCTCTGATGATTTGAGGAAGAAACCTCAAGCAGACCAGACTCAAAGGGGTGATCCTCTGCTTGGGCCATGCTACCAACACAATACACAATAAAGGAAATTATACAGGAAAATTTGGGAGGTTTTGGGAGTCCATGCTGGTGCACAAGACAGGAGGCCTGCAGAAGAAAACACCCACTCCCATCTCTGGATGGAGCAGCACCTTAAACAGATAGAAAAAACAGAATCAGGCATCAGAAAGACAAGAAATACAGTATAATTTATCAGCATTTAGCAACAAGAAAAGCAGAAGAAATATTAAGGTGATCGCCAGCCACTAGCCCTATGCTTCAGTAAAAGGCCCAGACTTTAGATAAAGTTGAGGCCACGGCCCGGTCTCTTTACTACAACCCCTGGCAAAAATTATGGAATCACCGGCCTCAGAGGATGTTCATTCAGTTGTTTAATTTTGTAGAAAAAAAGCAGATCAGACATGACACAAAACTAAAGTCATTTCAAATGGCAACGTTCTGGCTTTAAGAAACACTATAAGAAATCAAGAAAAAAAGATTGTGGCAGTCAGTAACGGTTACTTTTTTAGACCAAGCAGAGGAAAAAAATATGGAATCACTCAATTCTGAGGAAAAAATTATGGAATCACCCTGTAAATTTTCATCCCCCAAATTAACACCTGCATCAAATCAGATCTGCTCATTGACATTGACCCTATGCCATGACATTGACCCTATGTGTCTTTTTGCAAGGAATGTTTTTGCAGTTTTTGCTCTATGGCAAGATGCATTATCATCTTGAAAAATGATTTCATCATCCCCAAACATCCTTTCAATTGTCCAAAATATCAACATAAACTTGTGCATTTATTGATGATGTAATGACAGCCATCTCCCCAGTGCCTTTATCTGACATGCAGCCCCATATCATCAATGACTGTGGAAATTTACATGTTCTCTTCAGGCAGTCATCTTTATAAATCTCATTGGAAAGGCACCAAACAAAAGTTCCAGCATCATCACCTTGCCCAATGCAGATTCGAGATTCATCACTGAATATGACTTTCATCCAGTCATCCACAGTCCACAATTGCTTTTCCTTAGCCCATTGTAACCTTGTTTTTTTTCTGTTTAGGTGTTAATGATGCCTTTCGTTTAGCTTTTCTGTATGTAAATCCCATTTCCTTTAGGCGGTTTCTTACAGTTTGGTCACAGACGTTGACTCCAGTTTCCTCCCATTCGTTCCTCATTTGTTTTGTTGTACATTTTTCGATTTTTGAGACATATTGTTTTAAGTTTTCTGTCTTGACGCTTTGATGTCTTCCTTGGTCTACCAGTATGTTTGCCTTTAACAACCTTTCCATGTTGTTTGTATTTGGTCCAGAGTTTAGACACAGCTGACTGTGAACAACCAAGATCTTTTGTAACATTGCGTGATGATTTACTCTCTTTTAAGGGTTTGATAATCCTCTCCTTTGTTTCAATTGACATCTCTCGTGTTGGAGCCATGATTCATGTCAGTCCACTTGGTGCAACAGCTCTCCAAGGTGTGTTCACTCCTTTTTAGATGCAGACTAATGAGCAGATCTGATATGATGCAGGTGTTAGTTTTGGGGATGAAAATTTACAGGGTGATTCCATAATTTTTTCCTCAGAATTGAGTGATTCCATATTTTTTCCTCTGCTTGGTCTAAAAAAGTAACCGTTACTGACTGCCACAATCTTTTTTCTTGATTTCTTATAGTGTTTCTTAAAGCCAGAAAGTTGCCATTTGAAATGACTTTAGTTTTGTGTCATGTCTGTGATCTGCTTTTTTTCTACAAAATTAAACAACTGAATGAACATCCTCCGAGGCCGGTGATTCCATAATTTTTGCCAGGGGTTGTAATAAAATTCATTTAAAAGGGTAAAAAGCATAGTAACATACTATACCAGTATGCTAGCCATACGAAAGGGAAAATAAGTGCTTCGAAGTGCTTCAATCAATATTTTAGCATTGCTTAAAAATATGAATATAGTGAGATTTTGTTTACTTTGACTCAAGTTGGGTAACACTGGCATGCCTGCTAATGCCAGTCAATTGCTGGACAGCTTGCTAACAGCAGTGTATCATAGTATGAAAAAGTTTATAGTCACTAAGTATAAGTATAAGGGCTCGTGCCCATATGTGAGGGGTCCCTTTCTGTTTTTTTTTTTTGTTTGTTTGTTTTCTGGGAGATAACCACTGGTTTCATCCCAGCACTTTCATCAACAACAATAGAAGTGCAACAGTCACCAGCAACATTTAGAGTTTGTCCAATCTGGTCCTGTAGATGAGTTTTTCAATCTTCATTACCTTGTTATCTTCAAAATGTCATGTCATTGCAGTGAAGTCAGAATGCTGCGTGAGTGTGAGCGTGTGCGTTGGTGTGCACTTAGAAAGGGAGGGGTTAGGGTTGATTGCAATGTGAAACCTCAGTGTTTGATGTTGCTGAAAAATCCATAAGGTGTCTTTAAATGGAAAAGAGGTGGGGGACGCCTCATCATATTTCTTGCACAGATATGTCACCCAGCCTTGCCCGTTGGGCTCGTCCCTACAGGGCAAGCAGAAGTCCAAATATGGACCTTTGTGACATATGTGACAGGGGTGTATGTGTGGTTTCTGTTTTAGCTTTAAATGTTTTCTTGTGGCAGGTGAGTTCCTACATGCAAAGAACCCCAACCATACTTCACTGTAAAATTTGAGTTTCAGAAAATTTGCATGACATCTGTAATGATGGTGTAGGCTGTAAACCAGAGGATCCTCGGTTCGAGTCGTTCCATATGACATGCTTAGAGAAACCCACAGACAGCCACGAGTGTAGAGACTGTCAACTGACAGGCCAGTTGGAATGCAGGCGTCAAGGGTGAGAAGGTGAGCGTGACCTCTTGAACAGGAATTCTGTGTTATCTCCCCATTTGTGAATGACAGAAGCACCTTTTATTGGGGGAGATGGGGGGGCTGAATCATACTGCGCTCTTATTTATTGTGCAGGTGTAACTTGTTTGAGGCAAATGGCACAAAAACTCACCACACACACCACCAAAATGTTTTAACTGCACAGAGGACAGTAGCTACCAAAAGTGGAGCGAGTGCACTGGGATGATAGAGAGATGAATAAGATGAGAGGCTGAAGCCAAATCAATAGTCTTCTCTCTAATTCACTATCTTGAATGCAAACGGCAAACACTGGACAATCGATGGGGGAAAGGACACACTTGTGCACACGCACTCTTTCACACAAACCTGTACACTCCCACACAAACAAATCAGACGCACTGCCCCCACTGTTATCGACAGGTTAAAGCAACATCAGTGTGTTTAGAGAGATGACGTGGCTTATGGAGGTCTGTGTGGAATACAGTATCAACTTGGGACATGCATGCACTAAGTTTAACATACTGAAATGCTTAGGGACATTAAGTTTTATTAAATTTACTTGTATTGTGGAAATTGAAAGCAACATCACCAGATTACGGAAGCCTATGGCTGCCAGAAAAACAACAATGTGCGGAAAGATGGTAGTGAAAAATAAGGCAACAGAGTAAGTCAATATTATGTTAGGTTTAAGAATGAAATTTAAAATCTGGACACAAATGTTGATTTAAAAATGTGAGGCATTGATGTTTAAAGTGCTTTGAGCATCTGATGCAGATGGAAAAGCGCTACATAAATGCAGACCATTTAGTGGCCTCCATCATCCGTAAAATCCTCACCCTTTTATTCACCCTCTTTTAAAAAAGCCTAATGCTGATCCTTCACTCCTTCAAAATTTTAGACCAATTTCAAAGTTGCCTTTTATTTCCAAAGTCTTAGAGAAAGTGGTGGCCAAACAGCTTAATGAGGTTTTAGCTGAACATAATATTCTTGATAAATTCCAGTCTGGGTTCCGCCACTTGCACTCTACAGAAACTGCCCTTCTCAGAGTTTCAAATTATATTTTAATGCGCAGAGATGCAGGTGAATATTCTGTGCTTGTCCTTTTGGATCTCTCTGCAGCTTTTGACACGGTGGATCATTCAGTCTTAGTTGAGAGACTAAGGACTTGGGTGGGCATTTCTGGGTCTGCTCTGGACTGGTTTTTGTCTTATCTTTCACACAGGACTTTCGCTGTTGCTGCTGGTAAATTTATGTCCTCCTCTGTCATGCTATCCTGTGGTGTGCCTCAGGGTTCTGTTCTGGGACCTATATTGTTTGCTCTATATTTGCTCCCACTTGGTCATGTCTTGAGTAGTTTTAAAGATGTCTCCTACCACTGTTATGCGGATGACATCCAGCTGTACATCTCATTCACTTCTCAAACGGTCTCTAGGGTATCTGCTCTTCAGAACTGTGTTGAGGTTATTGGTGACTGGATGGTGGCCAACTATTTGTCCTTAAATATAGCAAAGACTGAGGTCCTTGTTTGTGCCCCTGACGAGTTTGTTCCCACTGTGGTTGGGAATCTTGGTTCTCTGGCCCCTTTTGTTCGCTCAGCAGTGAGGAACTTGGGTGTTACATTCGATCACTCCCTCAATTTTGACGCGTATGTTACCCGCCTGGGACAGTGTTTTTTCCATTTGCGCAATATTGCCCGTCTGCACAGCATTGTGTCTCGGGCGGAGATGGAGATGATCATTCATGCATTTGTGTCATCACGTTTGGATTACTGTAACTCTCTATTTTTTAGCCTTAGCAAGTCCTCTTTGGACCGCTTACAAATGGTTCAGAATGCAGCTGCGAGGCTGCTGACGAGGTCATCAAAGAGGTCACATATAACCCCAATCCTCTCCTCCTTGCACTGGCTCCCCATCCATTTCAGACTCCAATTTAAAATTCTAGTACTGACTTTTAGAGCTCTGCATGGTCAAATGCCATCTTATATCACCGAGCTATTACATCCATATGTGACAAGTAGGTCTCTGAGGTCTTCGGACCTGCGCCTATTGGTTGTGCCTAGGACAAGACTGAAGACCAGAGGAGACTGTGCTTTCGAGGTGGTGGCACCTAAAATGTGGAATGCATTGCCTTTGGACCTACGCTCCGTGGACTCTGTTGAAACATTTAAAGTGAAGCTAAAGACCCTTTTGTATAGACTGGCTTTTACCTAGTTTTTATGGTTTTATGTTTCTGCTGTTTTTAATTTCTCTGTTCTTATGTGAAGCACTTTGTGATTTCTATCTTGAAAGGTGCTATATAAATAAACCTTACTTACTTACTTACTTACTTACTTACTTACTTACTTACTAAACTGAGCAATCAGCTTAGTCAGGGAGGTGACCAAGAATCTGATGGTCACTCAGTCAGAGCTCCAGCATTCCTCTGTTGAGAGAGAACCTGCCAGAAGAACAACCATCTCAGCAGTAATTCACCAATCAGGCCTGTATGGTAGAGTGGCCAGATAAAAGCCACTCTACCATACAGGCCAAAAGGCACCTGAAGGACTCTCAGACCATAAGAAACAAAATTCTCTGGTCTGATGAGACAAAGATTGAACTCTTTGCTGTGAATGCCAGTCATCATGTTTGGAGGAAACCAGGTACCATCCCTACAGTGAAGCATGGTGGTGGCAGCATCATGCTGTGGGGATGTTTTTCAGCAGCAGGAACTGGGAGACTAGTCAGGATTGAGGGAAAGATGAATGCAGCAATGTACAGAGACATCCATGATGAAAACCTGCTACAGAGCGCTCTTGACCTCAGACTGGGGTGACGGTTCTTCTTTCAGTAGGACAATGACCCTAAGCATACAGCCATGGTATCAAAGGAGCGGCTTCAGGACAACTCTGTGAATGTGTTTGAGTGGCCCAGCCAAAGCCCAGACCTGAATCTGACTGAACATCTCTGGAGTGAGCTGAAAATGGCTGTGCACCGACGCTCCCCATGCAACCTGATGGAGCTTGAGAGGTGCTGCAAAGAGGAATGGATGAAACTGCCCAAAGACAGGTGTGCTAAGCTGGTGGCATCATGTTGAGGCTATAATTCCTCCCAAAGGTTCATCCACAAAGTATTGAACAAAGGGTGTGAATACTTATGTACCCATAATTTCTTAGTTTTTTATTTTTAATAAATTTGCAACAATCTTAAAAACACTTTTTTCATGTTGTCATTATGGGGTGTTGTGAGTAGAATTTTGAGGGGAAAAAAATAATTTACTCCATAACGAAATGTGGAAAAAGTGAAGCGCTTTGAATACTTTCTGGATGCACCACAAATCCAAGATATGAGATTATAACGCAGCATTATGAAGTGCCAAATCTAAATTGAGGCAATAAATCAAAATGAGGATTTGCTAATTCAAACGTCTGATTTGATAAGACAAAACAGTGGTTCTCCAAGTCAAAATTAGAACTCAAAGCAATGATTTGTCAGCCAAATGTAAGTTCAAGTTCAAAATTCTAACTTAAATGTGATATATCTTGGTTTTGTTTGATATTTAAATTTTTTTTTTTAAATAGCCATTCCTTGCATATCAGATGATATATTTATTTGGTGGCAGGAATGGGTTTCCATACATATGATATAATTCATGACAGCTTCTTTGTTTTTCTTTGGCAGTTGTTGTGTACGTAGTATTTTGCTTTCTTTTGTCGGGCTGTCTTAAGCATTGTTTACCCCGATGCACACACTCTGTGCGGCCCGGCAGCATCTGTGCGCAGTTAGCTGGCATGGTTACCAGCAGCCATTATAAACCTGTAAAGCTTAATCACTGTTAATGACAGAGTCAAGTGGAAACACACACACATACACACACACACATACACATAAAGCAGATATACATCCACATATAAGCATGTTTTTCCATGCCACCACCCACGGCCTTGGATCGGCCCCTACCAGAGCTTTAACCACTACAAAGGCAATCTCAGATTACACACACAGACACACACTCTCACACACTCACAAATGCTGAGTGTGACACCTCTCGGGCCGGAGAAGAGCAGAAGCAGCCATTTCTGCATTTAACAAGATCTTCTGGGAAATTTACAGTAACTGTTTGTTTACAGTAATGGTTTGTTTGGATAAACATAAGAGAGGCACTTTGACTTTTGATGTTTTTTAATGAAACAGGAGCGAGTGATGGGAGGGCAGAGAAAGTGAGGAGGGGAGAATGAGGTGTGTGCGTGTGCGTGTGTGTGTGTGGTAGGGGGTTGCGGTGGCTCCTAACCGAGGTTTAATATTTGGTGTTGGCTGCTCGTTGATTGTCGGAGCATCTGGTTATTTGGTTCCATTCACACTGATCTTTTGTTTGGATCAGTTTCTGCTCCGGGTGAGCGTCAGATTAATCTGCCAAGTGCACAAAACACGGGCACATATGTCCAGCGAGCACAACTCATAAAGTCACCATCTCACCCTTTCTGTTTTGTTTTTTTTTTTTGCATTTTTCTTTTTTCTCTCTTTTGTTTTCTGTTTTTTCCTTGCTTCCTTTCATTCTCTTTATTTCTTTTCTTTCTCTATGCCATTCTCTTTCATTCTTTTTCTGTCTTTCTTACTTCCTATTTTACTTTTTATTTCCTTTCTTTCTGCATCTTTTCATTTTCTGTATCTTTGGTTCTTTTTCTTTATTTCTTTTCTTTTTCTCTAACTTATTTTTTTTCTTTTCTGTAGCTTTACTTTTCTTGTCCATCTTTGTTTATTAATTTCTTTTCTTCTTTTTCTGGTTTCCTTGTTTTCTTTCTCTTGCTCCTTTCTGTTTGTTTCTGTTCTTTTAGTTTCTTACTTTTTCTTTCTCCTTTCTGTGTCTATTTCTCTTGTCTTTTTCTGTAGCTTTCATTCTTTCATTGTTTTTCTTTATATTTTGTTATTTTTCTTTCTTTATTTGTTCTGTCATTCTTTTTCCTATATTTGTATCTTTTTTATTATGTTTCTTTCTTTCTCTGTATCTTTCTGTCATCTTTTCTTTGTGTCTTTCTTTCTGTTTCAGTGTCTTTGTACCTTTTTATTGATTTCTTTTCTTTCTGTATATTTTCTTTATTTCTTTTCTTTCTCTATATCTTTGTCATTTTTTTCTTTATTTGTATCTTTCTGACCATCACCTGAAGGGGAGGTGATGGTCTAGTGGTTAAGCATTGGGCTTGAGACCAGAGGATCCTTGGTTCAAATCCCAGCCTGACCAGAAAATCACTAAGGGCCATTGGGCAAGGTCCTCAATCCCCTAGTTGCGCCCGGTGTGTAGTGAGCGCCTTATATGTCAGCACCCTGATATCAGGGTGAATGTGAGGCATTACTGTAAAGCGCTTTGAGCTTCTCATGCAGATGGAAAAGCGCTGCATAAATGCAGTCCATTTACCATTTACTTTGTTTCATTGTTTCTTTCTTTCTCTGTCATTTTGATTGATTTTTCTTTCTGTATATTTTCTTTTATTTATTTCTTTTCTTTCACTGTCTTTGCCATTCTTTTTATTTATGTCTGTTCTTTATGCATATCTTTTTGTTTTATTCTGATCTTTCCTCTTTCTCTTTCTTATTTTCCTTCTCTGTATCTTTCTTTCCTCCTCTCTCCTTCCTTTCTTTATTTCATTTAGCCCCCTGTCCTTTCCACAATCTTTTTTTTTGTTTGTTTCCATGTGCTCATTCCATTATTTGTGACAGTTGTGCAGAATGGAGTCCAAGATTTCTTCCTTTGTGTTTATAATTACCCAGCGTACATTGCTGGCCCAGCACCAGGACTGCCATCAGCTTCTTTTGTTCCACTTCCTCCCTGTGTTTCTTTTGTTATTGTTTTTCCTTTTATTAAATGATAAATATTTATGTCATTTGTGCTCCCCCCCACCCCACCCCCCGGATTGTTTGTTTCATGAATAGGACTGAAACGGCCCACTGGGGTGTCATCGCACAGGCATATTTCTTTAAAGATACTTGATGCTTGTGTTAAGAGAGGAGTGCGAACACCAGATTGTCCGAAATAATAAGCATTTGGTTTGAGGAACTGAAACCGCACTGGATTATCATCAAGAACTGAGGGGCTTTGAAAGGAAACCTGTTAGGCTGGATTTGTGTTTGGCACAGGGCGCTCACTAAATTAGAATCGTTAACTTCCTCAGACTTTTCCTGGTTTTCTGCCTTTGCACAGGAGACAGCAGGACGTTTATATATACTTATGTATATGCTGGTTGCCTTTAAACCTGTTTCCTCACCCTCCTCACCTTCTGCACTCTTCGCCCCTGCGTTAGTCTTTTTCACACTCGTCATCACTAAACCTCGGAGACGCACAATTAGTTGAGTTGTGGTTTTGAAGCGGAGCGGTCATCCAGGTGATGCCGACAGAAGAAGGATCCTGGGCTGCAGTTTTCACCCTGTCGTCACTTCAGCACACATATGGGGCCGTGTACACAAAGACCTTTAAACTGTGAGCCACAGCTATAAATGCAATCAAAAACTAGAGCATCGTGCTCATAGAGTGCAAACCTCCACTAACACTAGTTGACAATTCTACAAAATTTTACCTTGGAAAAAATTTTTTAAGGTGAAAGTCCTGTTAGAAGTGACATTTCATAAGCTAAATTAGATGTAATTAAATGTTAGGAGTATGTATTTAGTTCAGGCATTTGAATTGAAGGTCTTTTGTGGTGTTGTCAGTTGTGTTCATTGTTTTTTACTTTTTTTTTTACTTTTTCGGTTTCTGAATTCTTTTTCAGATCATTTTCACAAAACATTGGTTGTCTCTGCTATGCACAATTTGTCATTGCTTTTTGGCTCTTGGTTTCTTACTGATAACTGGAAAATAGACAAACAGGCATAAAATTGGAACCTCCATCCAATTTTGGTGGTGTAGGTAACTGAGGCACTTTTGATTGACACACAATGCAAAATGTACACCATATGGGCTTTTCAGTGTTGAATTCAAATGTCCACAAAATCTACAATCCGGATCAAACTTTGTCAGGCGATAGTGAGTGTCAGTCTGCACATCACTTTCAAATATGAAAGTGATTGGGGCAGGTTTGATTAGGATATAATATAAAATATACATTAAATGGGATTTTCACTGTTGGGTTTAAATGTCCACAAAATCTGTAATCTGGATCAGACTTTGTCAGTTGAGAATGGGTACCACCCAACATAATATAAAAGAAATGATATTTTCTGACAGTTATGATTTTTTGAAAATTTTTTCAATGTTAAAGATAGGGATTTTTCCTGACTTTGGCTTTTGACCTTTAAAATTGAATCACTTCTTGCTTATCAGGATATGAATCTGCAGTAAAACTTGCATAACGGTATATGAAAAATTATGGGCTTCAAGCTGTTTACAAACAAACAAACAGGGGCAAGACATAACCTTCTACAACTTTGTTGGCAGAGATGAAAAAAAAAAACAAAAAAATTACAGTTCTGGTTTTCTATATATATATATATATATATATATATATATATATATATATATATATATATATATATATATATATATATATATGCACCCTGATTTTGGACTACATCTGTTGGGAAAGTGTAGTGACACGGACCCACAACAGGGGGTGTAAATGAAGGGACAATGAAAGAGTCGAATATGAACACTTTACTGTCGTGAATGAGCACAACCACAATACAGAGGAATATAAAATTTTGCAAACAGTCAATCACAAAGGTGACGTGTGGGCAGGCTCGAGGATAGAAGACGTCTGTCCTGAGAAGAACCGGAACCACACAATTTCCTCCGCCACCGAACCTGGAGAATACTGGAGCCGCCGAGTCCCGAGTCCCCAGGTGGCCACCTTCTCCGAATGTCAGATCTGGTACTGCTGGCGAGGAGCAGAAACAATAAGATGTGGGTGTGTGTACACCCAGTAACAACAAAGGTGGAGATTCCACCTCCACCTCAAATCCAGAACCCTGGCACGTGCAGTGTTAGTACTTATCAAAGTTTGGCGTGGGGAGCAAAGACGTCAGCCCTCCACGTACCACAAACCCAGCCTCCAGCTGCAAGCACTCACAGAACCGACTGCAAACAACACAAAAGCAAAAACTGTCTGTGAAAGACAAAACAAACGGCTGAGCAGTTTACCTTCACAGGTCGAAGATATCTCGGCAACGAGGTGGAGATGACGTCCGGGTTTTATGGAGTAACATGATGAAGTGTAGATGGGTGACAGCTGTCATGACATGATGGGTGACAGCTGTCACCCCCGGCTGTGTCCGTGGTGGCAGCGCCCTCTCGTGCCTGAAGCCCGCACTTCAGGCAGGGCGCCCTCTGGCCGTGGGCCAGCAGTACCTCCTCTTCTGGCGGCCCACACAACAACATCATTCAAAACATGTTCAGAGAAAAATGCATTAATATTAAATGAAATGTCTAGTTCTTCTTCTTTGTCTTTCGGCTGTTCCCGTTAGGGGTCGCCACAGCAGATCAATCGTTTCCATCTCACCCTGTCCTCTGTATCTTCCTCTGTCACACCAGCCACCTGCATGTCCTCTCTCAGCACATCCATGAACCTCCTCTTTGGTCTCCCTCTTCTCCTCCTGCCTGGTGGCTCCATCCTCAGCATCCTTCTCCCTATATACCCTGTGTCCCTCCTCTGCACATGTCCAAACCATCTCAATCTCGCCTCTCTGACTTGTCTCCAAACCGTCCCACCTGAGCTGTCCCTCTATGTTCATTCCTAATCTTGTCCATTCTTGTCACTCCCAGAGAGAATCTCAACATCTTCAGCTCTGCCACCTCCAGCTCTGCCTCCTGTCTTTTTGTTAGTGCCACCGTCTCTAAACCATACAACATAGCTGGTCTCACTACTGTTTTGTAAACTTTGCCCTTCACTCTTGCTGATATTCTTCGGTCACAAATCACTCCTGCCACCTTTCTCCACCCACTCCACCCTGCCTGCACTCTCTTCTTCACCTCTCTACCACACTCTCCATTACTTTGAACAGTTGACCCCAAATATTTAAACTCATCTACTTTCACCACTTCTACTCCTTGTAACTGCACTATTCCACTGGGCTCCCTCTCATTCACACACATGTACTCAGTCTTGCTTCTACTGACTTTCATTCCCCTTCTCTCCAAAGCATATCTCTACTTCTCCAGACTAGACTCAACTTGCTCTCTACTCTCACTACAGATCACAATGTCATCTGCAAACATCATAGTCCATGGGGACTCCTGTCTGATCTCATCTGTCAATCTGTCCATCACCACTGCAAACAAGAAAGGACTCAGAGCTGATCCTTGGTGTAATCCCACCTCCACCTTGAATGAGTCTGTCATTCCGACTGCGCATCTCACCGCTGTCACACTATTTTTGTACATGTCCTGCACTACCCTAACATACTTCTCTGCCACTCCAGACTTCCTCATACAATGCCACAACTCTTCTCTTGGCACCCTATCATAAGCTTTTTCTAAGTCCACAAACACACAATGTAACTCTTTCTGTCCTTCTCTGTACTTTTCCAACAGTATTCTCAGAGCAAACATTGCATCTGTAGTGCTCTTTCTCGGCATGAAACCATATTGCTGCTCACAGATCTCCACCTGTTTTCTAAGCCTAGCTTCTACTACTCCTTCCCATAACTTCATGCTGTGGCTGATCAGCTTTATGCCTCTGTAGTTACTGCAGCTCTGCACATCACCCTTGTTCTTGAAAATAGGAACCAGCACACTTCGTCTCCACTCCTCAGGCATCCTCTCAGTTTCCAAGATTTTATTAAACAATCTGGTTAGAAACTCTACTGCCATCTCTCCTAGACATTTCCATGCCTCCATTGGAATGTCATCTGGACCAACTGCCTTTCCACTCTTCATCCTCTTCATAGCAGCCCTCACTTCTTCCTTGCTAATCTCTTTTACTTCCTGATTCTCTCACCACATCATCCAGCCTTTTCTCTCGCTCATTTTCTTTATTCATCAACTCTTCAAAATATTCCCTCCACCTTCTCAGCACACACTCCTCACTTGTCAGCACATTACCATGTGCATCTTTTACCACCCTAACCTGCTGCACATCCTTTCCAGCTCTGTCCCTTTGTCTGGCCAATCGGTACAAGTCCTTTTCTCCTTCCTTACTATTCAACTTCTTGTACAGCTCGCAATATGCCTTTTCCTTTGCTTTTGCCACTTCTCTTCTCGCCTTACGCCGCATCTCCTTGTACTCCTGTCTACTTTCTTCATCTCTCCGACTATCCCAAACCTTTTTCGCCAACCTCTTTCTCCTTATGCTTTCCTGGGCCTCTTCATTCCACCACCAAGTCTCCTTGTCTTCCTTCCACTTTCCAGATGTCATACCCAGTACTGCCCTAGCTGTCTCCCTCACCACATCTGCAGTACTTTTCCAGTTGTCCAAAATTGCTTCCCCTCCAACTAGTGCTTCTCTCACCTGCTCCCTAAATTTCACACAACAGTCTTCCTCCTTCAGCTTCCACCATTTGATCCTTTGTTGAGCTCTCACTCTCTTCTTCTTCTTTAACTCTAAAGTCATCCTACAAACAACCATCCTATGCTGTCTA
Source organism: Thalassophryne amazonica (assembly GCF_902500255.1). NCBI lineage: Eukaryota > Metazoa > Chordata > Actinopteri > Batrachoidiformes > Batrachoididae > Thalassophryne > Thalassophryne amazonica. Next base: position 27,215,639 of record NC_047115.1, on the reverse strand, counting down.
GTGACACTCTCTCCTGCTACCACCTTACAGTCTGTGATTTCTTTTAGCTTGCATCTCCTATAAAGAATGTAGTCCACCTGTGTGCACCTTCCTCCACTCTTATATGTTACCCTGTGCTCCTCCCTTTTCTTAAAGTAGGTATTCACCACAGCCATTTCCATCCTTTTTGCAAAATCAACTACCATCTGTCCTTCCCCATTCCTATCCTTGATACCATATCTACCCATTACTTCCTCATCACCTCTGTTCCCTTCAGCAACATGCCCATTGAAGTCTGCTCCTATCACCACTCTTTCATGCTTGGGCACACTCTCCACCACCTCATCTAACACACTCCAGAAATCTTCTTTCTCCTTCATCTCACAACCTACCTGTGGGGCATATGCACTGATGATATTCATCATCACCCCTTCAATTTCCAACTTCACACTCATCACCCTGTCAGACACTCGCTTAACCTCCAACACACTTTTAACATACTCTTCCTTTAAAATGACCCCAACACCATTTCTCTTCCTGTCCTCACCATGGTACAACAACTTGTACCCACCGCCGATGCTCCTGCTCTTACTTCCCTTCCACTTGGTCTCTTGCACACACAATATGTCTACCTTTCTCCTCGTCATCATATCAGCCAGCTCTCTCCCTTTACCAGTCATACTACCAACATTCAAAGTCCCCACTCTCATTTCCACCCTTCTAGTTTTCTTCTTCTCCCGCTGTTCATGGCAATGTTTTCCTCCTCTTCTTCGTCGTCTTTGCCCAGCAGTAGCCCAATTTCCACCGGCACCCTGTTGGGCAATAGCACCGGTGGCGGACGTTGTTAACCCGGGCCGCGACCGATCCGGTATGGGAATTAGATTCTGAGTCTGCATAGTTGGGTTGGCTTGTTTTACGCCGGATGCCCTTCCTGACGCAACCCTCCTCATTTATCCGGGCTTGGGACCGGCACTCAGAATGTACTGGCTGCACACCCCATGTGGCTGAGTTAAATGAAATGTCTAGTTATGGAACAAAAATAAATGCTTTCATGTTGTGAAATAAAAAAAAAAATTATATTATTATGTGGCTGCTACGCGCGCTCTGATTGGCTGATTACCGGTCGGATATTTTCCCATATTGGACTGGTTTCGATGACAATCGGTCTGCAACGCCTATTTTCGTTACAAACCAGGACACTAAAAATACGATTAGAAAAATCAAGTCGGACATGAATGTACTCCATAAATATCTAAACGGTATCGGAAAAAACACGGATTGAAAGCTTACAAGCTAAAGACCGGACCATCTGTTAGCAAGTTCTTCATGGAGGTGAAGAAAGCGAACGAGCTCAACACTGTCAGCCGCATATTCCGGCGATACTGTAAGGTTGCGTGTTCATATACACACACACACACACACACACACATACATACATACATACATACATATATATATATATATATATATATATATATATATATATATATATATATATATATATATATATATATATATATATATATTTAAAATAGCCATATAATAGACAAATTATTCACCTCATTTGCTCGGTTAATAATCCTTTAATACAGACACATAATGTACATTGGACACAGTTACTGTTGTTGGATGAACATAACAAAATTCCTGAAACAAAATGCAAAACAAAAACAGTATAGTTTTTACTGTTATCTACTTCAGTTCAATTTATTTATATTGCAGCAAATCACAACAACGCTGCTTCACATGGGTAAGGTCTGTCCCAAGGTCCTGAAGGTCTGTCCATCAAAACATTTCAGTCATAAAACACTGCCTTGGTGCAGTTTTCTATCATTTTTATTATAGCCCACGTCTGATTGGCTTACCCAGAGGAGGCGGGATTAGTGAGTTGTGCTTCATTAAGCATCACATTTCATGTAACATGTTTTTTTCTTCATGTTTCAGGAGTTGTCCTCTTGTCCAGCTCTTCTGTGGTTTGTTATACATAAATTTAACAGAAGCAGATACTGCAAAAAGAGAAATGAGTTACTTGGATAACCAGCGTACTTAAAAACAGAGTTGCAGTTTTGACCTTCTGACCTTTAGAAGAAGCGGCCGGCTCACCCTGAACTCTGCTGTGCTCTCTGTTCTGCTCTGTTCTCAACCAGTTTTGGATCAGTTGCCCTTCATGATGATGTCACATCCTCTGATTCCTGCCAGCCTGGCACCTGCCTCCGTTTCCATGGCAATGGGCCAGATGAACCGGCTGAGCACACTGGCCAGCATGGCAAACATGGCACAGCTGCATGCCAGCCCCCACGCCAGGCCACCCACCTCTGTCATTAAGGTGAACTTATGGGTCTATCAGCCTGTTGACTCCATGGTGACTGAAGTCATAGGTTCAGTGAAGAAACTGTGAAGAAGATAAATATAGATAAATTCTGATCCTATAAGTGCAGTTTTTTATGATCAAATTGATGGTTTAACAGTCTACTCGTTCATATCCCAGATCTGGAGCTCTACCAGTAATTCCACATATTAATGTTTGTGAGATATTCTGTCCACTCACAAAACAAAGATTCCAAGTCTTCCAACTTTATGTGCATTTTGATTGTACTCCATGTGCACGCCTCAGTCGAGTTAACTTATACATATGTTTATATATTAACTTTAATTTTTGAAATTTCAGTTTAAACCAGCTCACAAGCTGAAGTCCAACACTCTTAAAACAACTTTCTTGAAAAAGAAGCGCCAATAGCGTTACATATTATAGAATTTTAGACTGACTTAACCCCATTTTAAGACAAACCTGCTCTGATTTTTATTGCGTTGGGACTTGGAGTAATTTCGTGTTCAGTGACTTGCTTCAAGGACCCTTGAGGAGTGTTCAGGGATTGATCTGCCAATCAGTATATCTTCTTTACACTAATCTCGCCATTTGACTTGAACTACGTTTCTCAAAAAAAAAGCAGTATTTTCCGTAGTATACGTCGTACCTGTTGAGAAATGCTTCTTTCAGAGGAAAAAAACACATACAAGTCGCATGAGCTAGAGGTCACACTGTAATATAACTCACCTCTTTTCTTCTATATTATCAGCTCTTTAATTTATTTTATTTTTTTATATTGCTATAGAGTTCTTTTTATTATTGTCATTTATTCTTTTATTATTAATGTATTTTGTTTTGTGCATGGAAAAGTCCTATATAAATAGTCAATATTATTGTTATCATCATTAATAACGATTGTGTAATTTTTCAGCATATAAGTTGCACTAAGTCACAGGATTTCCTAAACTAGTAAAATAAATAAATAAAAATCCTGCAATTTATACTCCATGGAAATCTCAATTGTTTTGTCACTTTAGCTGGATCTTTCAATTTCAGTTCAATTTATTTTCATTTATATAGCGCCAAATCACAACAAAATTGTCTCAAGGTGCTTCACAAAGTGGTCTAACCTTACCAACCCCTAGAGCAAGCACACAGGTGACAGTGGTAAGGAAAAATTCCCTCTGATGATTTGAAGAAGAAACCTCAAGCAGACCAGACTCAAAGGGGTGACGCTCTGCTTGGGCCATGCTACCAACACAATTTACAGTACGAATATACAGGAAACTTTGGAAAATTCTGGGAGTCCTTGCTGGTGCACAGGACAGGTGGCTTGCAGAAGAAGACACCACTCCCATCTCTGGATGGAGCTGCAACTCAAACAGACGGATAAACAGAATCAGGCATCAGAAAGACAACAAATACAGTATAATTTATCAGCATTTAGTAACAAGAGAAATGGAAGAAATAAGGTGATCACTGTCCCGTAGTCCTAAGCTTCACTAAAAGACTCAGACTTTAGATAAAGTTGAGGCCGCTGCCCGCTCCGTTTCCTAATAAAATAAATTAAAAAGGGTGAAAAGCATAGTAACATACTATGCCAGCATGCTAGCCATACGAAAGGGAAAATAAGTCCGTCTTAAGTCTGGACTTGAAAGTCTACAGAATCTGACTGTTTTATTGATGCAGGGAGATCATTCCAGAGCAGGTGCACGATGAGAGAAAGCTCTGTGACACGCAGACTTCTTATTCATCATCTTTCAGCTGTTTCATTCAGTACTTCTGCTGTTGATCTACTTTATTTTTTATTGGCCAAAGATTAATCAAGAGTGATTCAGACTGGTAATGTATAATAGCTGTACCAATTCCTCTTTATGGAGTCTGTTACTCAGAAGGTGAAATCAAGTCATATTCTTATGATTCTCAGAAAATATTGTCTCCTAGTAAGTTTTTTTTAGTAGGAAATCACTTTCATTTAATTTGCAACTGTAATAGTTTTTCTTGTTCATTAGGAGCGAGTGTGTGATAGTCCCTCTCCTACTCCCTCACTGGAGGAAGCTCAGCTGTCATCCAATCACAGCAGCAGTGTGTCCAGTTCACCTCATACAGAACACACCGCAGAATCCACACGTACGTATCGACAGAACATGACAGTGTTGTAAAAAACACACTTAAAAACATTGTTTTGTTTCAGTGCTGGTTCAGGATTTATGAGCTGGGTTTTATTTTTTTGATATTTTCTTGGTGCTGTCTTCAGACCAAGTCCACGAAGGGCTGCTGTCAAATCACATGGTGTTAGGACATTCACCCCCTGTGGTGCAGGCGGTCAGAGAAACAGATGTGACCTCAGTGGACAACAAGAGGAGCCACACTGACAGAGGTAAAAACGCCCATATTAGTATTTTTGAATAATGCTGCAACTTCGTTTCTTTGGGGAAAAGTTACTATTTTGGATTTTATTTCTTTGATTGAAGCTGCTCTTACACCTGGCCGGGTTTAGCTCCGTTACGTGCCATATCAGGCCAATCTACATCTCGGCTGATATCCCTCATGCAGCTCCTGCATGGCATCTTTCGGCAAAGGTTTTTCTTTCCCCTCATGGACTCCCAGTCACCTCAGCCCAGCCTGCACTCGCCTCAGGATGGCCCAGTGAAGGCACCGTGCCAAGTAGCATGCCAACCCCCCAAGGCACAGCTCAGGAAAAAGCGATGAACTCAGCCAAGTTTAACAGTTGTTTTAGACAGTTTTATTTTAAAATGTCTTAAGCAGTATCTTTTTGCAGGTTTGAAAAAATGAATTTTCTTGATGCTTCACACTTTGAAAATGGTTTTCTTGGAGTTTTCCAGGAATTTCATATTATAGAGAATAATAATCCGTATAAGATAGTTGTGGGCAGTACACCGGTGTCTTAGTATGCCTTGATATGGGTCACACAATTCCGTCAACACCTTGAGGCCTGATAAACGCCAGCTGCTGTGTTTAAGCACAGTGGCTGTGTCGTGTTGATTTTTTATTTTTATTTATTTATTTTTTTTTTTCATGTCATCAGCCATGTTAATAGATTACACCCTGTATACCACCTGCGTGAGGGAAGCGTCCCAGACGTGTGTCTCAGGTCTCGGCTGTTGTGCCCCTGTAGAGAATAGATCCAGCATCTATGTTTCACATGTAATGGGAGCAGCACATGGTGAAAACAGACAGGAAAATTTTATATAGGTCCTCATTTTGACATCATAGAGCAACATTAAGAAATTTAAACCTTTTACTGGAGTATCTATGACTACAGAAGAAGTCACACACCATGAAAAATGTAAAAACAATAAAAAATAACCTTTTCAGCAGTTGAAAATACGTTTGACTGCCATCTGGTTACAAGAAGTCACTTTTCTGTGCTTCACTTCTCTGAATGCTCCTCAGTAAAAGAGTTCTTAGATTGTTCTCTAAAAGTTGCTTCGTATCATGGTCTAGACCAAAGAACCAAAATTTGGTCCAACAAAAAGAGGTGGTCTTAGTCTGGATCAAACTGAACCATGGTCTAGAGTATTTACAGTGTGACAACAATTTTTGGTTACAGGAAGGAGGTAGGTTATTGTCACCCATTAAAGAAGAAAAGAAACAGATAATTAATGTGGCTGATTAAAACCAGTTGACTCTCTGTACTGCTGTACGTTGACTGGACTCAACATACAATATACAGGGTGGGGCAATAAAATGTTACCACTTTTTGATCGTACACAAGTTTTTGAAATGAGAACTTATTCAAAAATTTTATTTACAGACTTGTAACAGAAGCATCAAATTAACATTTGATACCAAAGGTTTCCCACTTTGTCTCGTTTTCCGCACAATTCAATAATTGATGACATGTTCAATCCATGCTCCTCTTCTTTGGATTACAGCTGCAACACGCACATTGAACTTTGTGATGACATTGCCACACATCTCAAGAGGGATTCTCCGAATTTCCTGACGGATGTTGGTCTTCATGGCCTCAATGGTCTGTGGGTTGTAGCACACTCTCTAATTGTATGAATTAAAAAAGTGGTAACATTTTATTGGCCCACCCTGTATATATAGTGCCCTTCAAAACTATTGGTACACTTGGTATTTCACATATTTTAATTTGCTTATGCTTCTTGATGAAGAGGTACTGTATAGAGGAGGATTTTCTAAAAATTGAGCATTTTTCCCAATGATTTACAGAATCAGTTCATTAATTTTTGTCCATTCAAATGGGCCTTTTGTTTGCATGCGTTCAAATAGAACTGTACACCAAATTGACAACTAGCCAACATCAGACGCATGCACCACATCTACGCAGATGACATCAGGCCATAAGTATGTCAAGAAAAGTTCTTTTGTCCGATGGCATCCTTGCAATGTCAAACTAAACTAACTGGACCAAACATTTTGTTCTGGACTTTCATGTGTGAAAATGCCCTTAAGTACTGTACAAGACTTTTTTTGAGTCAAGGGTCTTCTAACAAGTTGACAAAAAAAAAAATATCTCCGTAGCGGGTCAATAGGGATTGGCGTACTCTCAGCGCTCCTCCTCTCTTCCTCGCTGATGGTGGCCCCCCGGTTTCACGCAGAGAGCAAAGACAAATAATTCTGCAAAACAGGGCTCCATTAGACCAGGAAGCAGTGTTACATTAGCGAGTCATTTGCCGGGCCACGGCCTAACGAGCCAGGCGGCCTCCCGTGCTCTCAGCTGGACCTCATCTGCATAACGACTGCCTCCCTGTCGTTTAGGGCCCGTGTTGCCACGGCGCTGTAGCGTCAGTTGTTTGGTTCTCTCTGTCAGGGAGGTTTGCATTAGCTTAATGAGGACTGCTCAAGGACAAACAGTCAGCAGAAATCTACAGCAAGAGAGACAGAGAGAATTAGAGCGTCGGGATGCGTATGCATGCATGTGTGTAAATGTATTCTCTTACTGAATAGCATTATTTACTAATCAAATCGGCAAAAATATCACAAAGGCCCCGCCCCAGGTAAGGTTTCAGTCGCTGTCAGTTATCTGCGAACATATTGACAAAGCAGTGATGGCACAACAACGTGAATGCCATACATCACACATCACATTTATGCAATTGATTTTCCATTGATTTCCCAGCATGCAAATGAAATGCATGCACATTTGGTAGATTGCATGCTTTTGTATTTGACCTAGAACATCATGGGATAGGTTTATTGTGGGTCCGACAGACTTTCAAAGAGCGCTTCAATGCTGTCATTCTGTCAATCCCCTGTAGGAGAATCTCCACGCATATGTGTGCATGCAGGCGTGTATGAGTGTGCGAGTGTGCTAGTTGGTTTTGGCTGTGTGTGCTGTTTCAGTGGTCTTTGAACAACGTATCCATGCAGCAGAGATCAGAGGCCATCCCTGACACCTCACTCCCATTAACCAAACATCAGCAGAATTTTATTCTCTCTCTGTCTCGCTCTCCTCCCCTCCCATTCTCTTCCGCTGACTGGCACTCTTCACATGGTGAAGTTCATTAGCCCAGGGGACGGGTGGGAGAGGGAAAAGAGAGATGAAGTTGGGAGAAAACAGAAAACAGACAGTGACCTTGGTTAGGAAGATGGGTAAATGATCAAACGAGCTGGCAGCTGTGTGTTCGTGTGCACGTGTTTATGCCAAGCGTGCGAGTGTGAGGTAAAGTAGGCGTAAAACAGTAACTCAATAAAGGATCAGTCACATCCAAAGAGCCTGGGGAGTCCACGCTGCTGACTGCGCAGTTCAGCCGGCGTGAACGTGTATGTGTGCATGCATGCGAGCCACAGGAGTGTAGTTGGATGCCCTCCGCTGAGCTCGCCAGCACCTGCTAATTACCTTTCTCTACAAAGCAATGCTTTTAGCAAAAAAGAGAGGGAGGCGGGGGTTGGGGGGGTGGTATTGCTTCTCATCTGTGAAACACCTTGAATGTGACAGTTGCCAAGACGTGAGGCCGAGGAGGAGCAGAGGAGGCGGGTGGATTTGGAGCAGAAGATGCTGTGGTCAGCTAAGTGAAGAAAACACTGTCATTTGTCACAGAGTGAGAAAAGTGCCAAATATCACATCGCACGTTCACACTCGTCTCTGCTCCAATAATCGCCGGACTCCCAGGACGTCTTCGTCCTCAGTGGCTCAGATGACAGTAAATGCATAAAGTGAGAAAGTGCCTGATGTGAAGGAAAAAAAAAATGAAATTAAAAAAAAAAAAAATGCAGAAAATGGCTAATCTTCATCTCCCTCGCCGTCACGTGTCGAGAACACGCGGTTCTCAGGTGTACAAACAGATGGTCATCCATAATGCAGCTTCTTAGCTGTTTTTATGAGGGATGTCAAGCTGTGATGCATTATCAATCGGCATAGTGCCATCTAATAAAGCGTAGCCACATTTTCAAAACCCCAGACCAGGACTGCACCAAGCACATGTGCACGCAACTATATGAGTTAACAACTGCAGAATTTGTTTTTAGGCTCAATACGTTTAAAACAACTAAAGGATTTTTTTTTTCCTTTGTTGTGGCAAAGTATGAAAATCTGAAGTAAAAGTAGACACCATGGCAACACTGGGATGATGATGTTTTGCAGGTATGAAGCAAATGCAGCACCAGAATGATGACAATATTTTTTTAAACAGATGGAAAAGCATTACTCCGTTGAGTGTGTTTGGGGGTCACTGTAAACCAGCTTTATCCACTCACAAGACTGAAACTCAGAAATGTCAAGTGTTAAATTTAGAAGAAGAACCCTTGTTGTTCTACATACATGAAGTGTCATAACTGGGAAGATGTGGTGGTGCTGCACATCACTACATAATGGGACTGCCTTGGGTGTTGGATGGCAACCACCCAGGCAAACAACCGGTTCAACCCCACCACTCAAAAGTAATCTTCAGTCTGCCACAGCTTTCTCCAGATGCTGTGATTCTCAACAATGATGCACCTACAGTAGTGTTCAGAATACTAGTAGTGCTCTGTAACTAAAAAGATTAATCCAGGTTTTGAGTATATTTCTTATTGTTACATGGGAAACAAGGTACCAGTAGATTCAGTAGATTCTCACAAATCCAACAAGACCAAGCATTCATGATATGCACACTCTTAAGGCTATGAAATTGGGCCATTAGTAAAGAAAAGTAGAAAGGGGGTGTTCACAATAATAGTAGCATCTGCTGTTGAGGCTACAAACTCAAAACTATTATGTTCAAACTGCTTTTTTTAACAATCCTGTGAATCACTAAACTAGTATTTAGTTGTATAACCACAGTTTTTTGTGATTTCTGCACATCTGCGAGGCATTAATTTTGTTGGTTTGGAAGCAAGATTTTGCTCATTTACTAGTGTGCTTGGGGTCATTGTCTTGTTGAAACACCCATTTCAAGGGCATGTCCTCTTCAGCATAAGGCAACATGACTTCTTCAAGTATTTTGACATATCCAAACTGATCCATGATACCTGGTATGCGATATATAGGCCCAACACCATAGTAGGAGAAACATGCCCATATCATGATGCTTGCACCACTGTGCTTCACTGTCTTCACTGTGAACTGTGGCTTGAATTCAGAGTTTGGGGGTCGTCTCACAAACTGTCTGCGGCCCTTGGACCCAAAAAGAACAATTTTACTCTCATCAGTCCACAAAATATTTCTCCATTTCTCTTTAGGCCAGTTGATGTGTTCTTTGACAAATTGTAACCTCTTCTGCACGTCTTTTATTTAACAGAGGGACTTTGTGGGGGATTCTTGCAAATAAATTAGCTTCACACAGGCGTCTTCTAACTGTCACAGCACTTACAGGTAACTCCAGACTGTCTTTGATCATCCTGGAGCTGATCAATGGGTGAGTCTTTGCCATTCTGGTTATTCTTCTATCCATTTTGATGGTTGTTTTCCGTTTTCTTCCACGTCTCTGGTTTTTTTGTCCATTTTAAAGCATTGGAGATCATTGTAGATGAACAGCCTAGAATTTTTTGCACTTGCGTATAAGTTTTCCCCTCTCCAGTCAACATTTTAATCAGACTACGCTGTTCTTCTGAACAATGTCTTGAACGTCCCATTTTCCTCAGGCTTTCAAAGAGAAAAGCATGTTCAACAGGTGGTGGCTTCATCCTTAAATAGGGGACACCTGATTCAAACCTGTTTGTTCCACAAAATTGACGAACTCACTGACTGAATGCCACACTACTATTATTGTGAACGCCCCCTTTTCTACTTTTATTTATTTATTTATTTTATTTTTTTTACTAATAGCCCAATTTCATAGCCTTAAGAGTGTGCATATCATGAATGCTTGGTCTTGTTGGATTTATGAGAATCTACTGAATATACTGGTACCTTGTTTCCCATGTAACAATAAGAAACATACTCAAAACCTGAATTAATCTTTTTAGTCACATAGCACTACTATTATTCTGAACACTACTGAATGTGGTGTAACATTCGCAGAGAAATGCACCACATGGCTAAAATGTCCTAGCTAACGTTCCCGTCTAATGCAAGTGATAGTTCTCATCTGAGTCTGTCTAAGGAGACATGGTATCAAAGACATCCATTCATTTCCTTAACTGGTTAGTATCCAAATCTCACAACCACACAGTAAAACAGGAAACACCAGGACCCAAAGAACTTGGATGTTTGTTCTCCTTTAAAGATATCAGCATCGCCAAATGCCTCTGTCCAGTGACTTCATGACTCTGAGCTTATCCCAGGCTTCTCTCAATCTCCAGGATCCAGAGACAAGAAGGTCACTGCCACCATATATATATATATATATATATATATATATATGGTGGCGAAAGTTCTAAGGTTAATGCATTAACTGTATCATAGTGAGCCTTAGAACTTTTCAGCCTACCCTCGTGTGTGTGTGTATACAACAAAATTTGTTCTCTGCATTTAATCCATTCTAATTATAAATGGACGCAAACCAACCATTCTGGGTGATGTCCAGCACCACTACAGCGTTCAGGCACCAACTCCAGGTGTAGCGATGCTGGCATTTGTGAAGGCCAGTGTAAAGTCCTGTTGTCATTTTCACAGATATGCACCATGAAAGGTCACAGATAATAATGGCACCAAACTGACACATGGCCATTAATGTGCATGTTTTGATGGTGGGAAGTAGACCGAGTACAAGGAGGAAACGCACACAGACATGCGGAAAAGAAACAAACACACAGGCGGGAACTGAGCATTCATGGAATCAAACACAGTGACAGCGATGTGGTGTATTTATGTTTTTAATTCTTTTTTTCCTATCAGAAGTGATAACACCTACTGTTCAGCACCCTTACCAAGAGCAGCTGCAGAGATGGTCTTGTAAACTCTGAGCTGTCTGGATTAAACCGTCTGCAGATGTTGCTCCTTCAGGCAGCCAGGAAACATTTAGATTTTCTGATGAATCTGAAAAGTGTCTTCTTACCTTCCAGATAACAGCTCCTTGGCCACTCAGGCATCCAGGGAGGTGTGTGACAGACAGATCTACCAGGGGCAGAAACCCACATCAGTCAGAGAGAGCTGTGAGAAGGTAGCTTACCCCACGGGACAGAAGCTCCCAGCAGGCCTCCACCACACTCCCTTCATCTTCCCGGAAGGCTTGTCCTCCATAGAGACCCTGCTCACGAACATCCAGGTGAGGCTCTGCCGGGGCTTTATTATCATTATAATACTCTGAGATGAATAGGGAAGGGAGATGAGCCACTCTTTGGGATTCCTGAAATGGTAAATAGCAGACGAGGCAGACGTTTAGGATGTGTGGTAATTGAGACGGGCATGTGCTGACCTGATTCCCAGATTTTATAGTGAAGTTGTAATGAAAGCTTGCCGGGGAGACAAATTAACATTGTCTCAGCCTGCTGCAATGGCAAGATTAACTGAATTTATGAGGTCAAACATCTGATTTATTAATTTTGGCTATTAATATTACATTTATTTTATCAATCTTTTTAACTTTGAATTGTATAGCATTGTGTAATTTTTGTCTTGAAAGGTAATTTATCTTTTTTTTTCTTTGTGTTGGTATTTGCAAGAGTTATCTTTTTACTATGATTTAAAAAATACCATAGTAAAGATTAAGACATACTGAAATAAATAATGTCAAAGGTTTCATTTTTAATCATTTTCCAAATCCACTTGTATAGTTTTTTAATAGTAGAGCAGCGGTCGACTCAGATTAATCAGTGGGTTTGAAGTGTCCTTGAGAACGACATTGAACCCCAAAATTATTCAGTTTTGGGGCACACGGCTCAACTAATGCTTAACTTTAAAAAAAAAAAAAAAACCTGCAACCTTTTCCAAATTATTTTTCACAAAGTGTACTCATTTACTAAAGATTTTCAAGTGTACAATTTTAAAGGAGCCATATTGTCTCGGTTCAGTCATTGTCTGCTTTTTACAGTTAAATGGAGTTGGATTTTCTTGTTTCTTCTACTGTGTGTAGAAGCAGCCCAGCGATGAATCAGATCAAATCAATTTTATTTATATAGCGCCAAATCACAACAAACAGTTGCCCCAAGGCGCTTTATATTGTAAGGCAAGGCCATACAATAATTACAGAAAAACCCCAACGGTCAAAACGACCCCCTGTGAGCAAGGACTTGGCGACAGTGGGAAGGAAAAACTCCCTTTTAACAGGAAGAAACCTCCAGCAGAACCAGGGGCAGGGAGGGGCAGTCTTCTGCTGGGACTGGTTGGGGCTGAGGGAGAGAACCAGGAAAAAAACATGCTGTGGAGGGGAGCAGAGATCAATCACTAATGATTAAATGCAGAGTGGTGCATACAGAGCAAAAAGACAAAGAAACACTCAGTGCATCATGGGAACCCCCCAGCAGTCTAAGTCTATAACAGCATAACTAAGGGATGCTTCAGGGTCACCTGATCCAGCCCTAACTATAAGCTTTAGCAAAAAGGAAAGTTTTAAGCCTAATCTTAAAAGTAGAGAGGGTGTCTGTCTCCCTGATCCGAATTGGGAGCTGGTTCCACAGGAGAGGAGCCTGAAAGCTGAAGGCTCTGCCTCCCATTCTACTCTTACAAACCCTAGGAACTACAAGTAAGCCTGCGGTCTGAGAGCGAAGCGCTCTATTGGGGTGATATGGTACTATGAGGTCCCTAAGATAAGATGGAACCTGATTATTCAAAACCTTATAAGTAAGAAGAAGAATTTTAAATTCTATTCTAGAATTAACAGGAAGCCAATGAAGAGAGGCCAATATGGGTGAGATATGCTCTCTCCTTCTAGTCCCTGTCAGTACTCTAGCTGCAGCATTTTGAATTAACTGAAGGCTTTTCAGGGAACTTTTAGGACAACCTGATAATAATGAATTACAATAGTCCAGCCTAGAAGAAATAAATGCATGAATTAGTTTTTCAGCATCACTCTGAGACAAGACCTTTCTAATTTTAGAGATATTGTGCAAATGCAAAAAAGCAGTCCTACATATTTGTTTAATATGCGCATTGAATGACATATCCTGATCAAAAATGATCAGGATAAACATTTAGGCCTGGGATGGCTCATTTTCGGCGTCTGTGACATACGTCACAGAGTCCATATCTAGACTTCCGCTTACTCTGAGACACGCCCACTTAGTTTACACTCTGTATGAAAAACCCACACTGTTTTTGGCAGAGGAGGCGTGACAAACAGCAGCGTCTTTCCATTTAATTCAACAGGTGCAAAAATAGACCATATCTTATCGAACTGTAAATATAGACCTGTTTTTTGTGGTATTATTAGCCACAAATGCTTACTGAAAACATGTACTGTATGATACGTATATTTGTTTCAGTGTTTTAATGAGTAAGGCATCTCAGAGTTTTCGCTCCAGTGTCAGCTCCACTGGCTTTGGTTCAGTGTGTAACCTGTTGATGTGTGCTTGTGTGTCTCCAAGCAGGGTCTGCTGAGGGTTGCCATAGAGAATGCCCGAGCACAGGAGAAGCAGGACCAACTGGAGAGGACGGAGTTAAAGATGGAGCTGGTTAGGGAACGAGAACTCAGAGAGACTTTGGAGAGACAACTTAGCATGGAACAGAAAAACAGAGGTACAAAACATTAAGGGGTCGAAAATCATGTATTGGAGAATTGTTTGTTTCCATAAAGCTATAAAAGTGCCAGTTTTCTTCTCATTGGTGTGGACTGTGGGAATCATTTGCACGATGTTGACAGAAAAGAAGCTAGCAGTATAGCTAATCCAGTGGTTCTCAAACTGGTCTTTGTGGTCTCCCATAAGAAAATGTGAATGTGGGAACAGTGCATGGTAACACTCTGATGTGTTTTGTAGGCAGAAATATAATATTTAAACAAGAAGATGGACATATTGTTGAAAGTGATGGAAAAACAGATGATGAACATGATCAAATGTCAGCTACGACATTTTGGTCATGTAAAACATTTTTCTGGGCACCATCCACCCCCACCTGATGGTCACCCCACGGAGTTTGGTCTACTTTAGGTTTCTTCCTATTAACAAAAAAATGCCTGATGGAGATTTCCATACTACCCATTGGTACAAACTTGCTGCCTTTAATAACACAGACAGTAATTTATATAATTTTGGAATAATTAATATGCATAAATGGTTTTACAGGAACAGGTCAATAAGTCACAAGTTACATTGTTCACAGAGAAAAATAAACAATTGTTGACGGCTTAAAAGTAGTCTATTCCTTTATTCCCCAAAAAACCCATAAAGGTTAATTTCAGAATAATTTCTTTTCATTTCTTCTTTTTCTTCTTTTAAGTTCTGATCCAGAAACGCCTGAAAAAGGAGAAAAGGAATAAGAGGAGGCTACAAGAGGCACTGGAAGAGGAAGTTAAACTTCGTGACCAGGCAGAACACAACCTGCTACACACTGCTAGTACACACACAGGTACGTTGCCAAAAATAAAAACCTTAATTCAGTGGTTTTGTTTCAACTCAGAATTGAGATTATGCTTGTCTGAGCCAATCTAGTTCTCATTTTCATATTAAATGTCACCAAGTTTTTGTGCAACATAGCCTTCATTAACCTCTAATTAAATGTCTTTATTAATTAATGACCAAACTACAGGCCATCAATCATCAGTAGCCCCTCCTTACACAGAGTCCATGACCCAGGACATGGACGGGAGCAAATGTGACGACAGCAGGCTGGACACCAAGGCAACAGTACCAGGTACAAGTATTTGAATAACAATTTCTGCTGTCTGTGTGTATCTAAGAAAAGGTAAAACATTTTTATTGCACTTAATAATCATAGGACAGCAAAGCAAATACACTGGGCTTCTATCACCACGTCAGTTCATTAAATTAATACAAGCAACTACTTTGTAGTAGTATTTGTTTTAAGCCTATGAACCAAGCAAGATTTCAGTACCACCTAAGGTGACAAAAACAACACTTACGATCCAGCCTCATTATAGGATGACTCCACAAGGATGTATGGTTCACTTACTGGTGTGGTAACTACAGCAAGGAGTCAGCATTTAAAAATGCTCCAGTTGTGTCGAAAGCTGTATATACCACATTATTTGTCTGATTATAAAGATACCAAAAAGGTATAGTTTGTACTTTATAAAGTTATTGAGTTATTGGATAAAAAATCCAAAAATAGTAATGTAGGCTAGTTTGTACAGCAGACAAATACTACAGCAAAGCTGCAAATTATTGGTTGAGGTAGTAATAAAATATAATAAAATTTAATAGTTTGCACTATCTATTACTATTTTTAGTTATTACATTAAGTCATGAGCTCAATGGGGATAACCTTTGTTTGGCTTTTTCTTTCGTGACTTTGCCATAAAAGCAGTCCAGATGATTCATTTTTAAAAATTTTATGAGCTTAGCCAATAATTTGCATAAATTTTCTTTCACCAAATTTGGTTGAACTTTATTTATTTATTTATTTTTGCCTCTGTAGAAAATGAAATTTGCCTCTGTCACCATGATTGCTGTTTTTACACTTTAACTCAATAACTTCATGCCATAGATGGCCAAGTCAGGTCTGGTAACATGTGCTATTGCTGCGCTTCGCTGCATCCATGACACCGTGGAACCACCTTTGGTCCTGGGTGGCAACAACCCAGACTGACAGCTGGTCCATTCCTACATTTCTAAAATAACCATCTATCTGCCAGGTGAAACGTAGACGTCCCCTTGGCCTTCTCCAGCTACCAGGGTCCTCAATACTGCATGCTGGATCATGCACAGAGAAATGCACCACATGGCCAAAATATTGAAACCGATGCACCCTCACAATGCAAGTCATACTCCTCGTCTTAGTCTCTCTTAATAACCGCTCGTTTGCTAGAGAGTCATCCCAGCTGTACTTAAGGATCCTCAGAAGAGACCTAGTGCTAAAGACATCCAGTCATCGCTTTAGGTCACTGGATAGCCTCCAAGTCTCATAACCATACTGCCAGACAGGCAGCACCAGGACCCTAAAGACTTGGACCTTTGTTTGGCTGCACAGGTATTGGCATCACCTCTGTCTAGCAACTTCGTGACTCCATAAGCTCTTCCCATGTACCACTTGATCTCAATGGCCAAGGAGCACCCAGAGACATGAATGTCACTGCAGAGAAAAGTGAATGGCTGTACAAATTCAGCACTTTCACCACATACAGATACATTTCTGATGGGTGGGTTCAGGAAGTCCTGAATCTTAGTTTTGATCCAGGACAATCGCAAACCCAGATACTCCGATTCCTCACTCAAGCCATTGAGTCCACAAAGATCACAGCACCATCCGCAAAGTCAAGGTCAGCAAACCTTTCCTCGCCAACAAAAGCACCCAAGTCACTGGTTTCCACAACTCTACCCGACACCCAGTCCATGCAAGCATTGAACAGTGTAGGAGCCAGAGCACACCCCTGATGATGCCAGTTTTCACTGGAAAAAAACTATCTGAAACTGAATCCTGTTCTCACTAATCCTTGCAAGCACCTTCCCAGGCGCAGAGAGCAATGTGATACCCCATAGTTGTTACAGTTCACATGATCACCCTTTCCTTTCCAGATTGGGACAAGTACTTCCTTCCTATCTGTAGGGATGATACTTGTCTCCCAGACTGAAACAAAAATGGTTTGCAATGCCAGGAGAACAACATCTCCACCTGGCTGACAGACCTCAGCTCCAATGTCACAAATCCCTGAAGCCTTCCTCACCCTCAACTTTTCACAGCTTTTGCAATCTCAGCAAGATTTGGTGGTTCGCAGTTGACTGGATAGGTGGTACAAATTACTTAATTGCCCTCTACATAATGATAGCTGCCCCTCTGGGAAGGGTAGCATATATTAAACGTGGGACATTGTGTGCCGAAGCTGGTTGGTAAGTGTGGCTTTGCAGCTTTAGATGATATACTGATCAGGTCAGGAAATATAATTTATGACACAAGTAAAATGGGGTTAGTGTTGGTATAAAGTTTTAATTTCAGTTTGTTAATCAGTCTCTCAGCCGTGTGAGCTTGTGATCGTGCTCATTCTGAAAAAACATTTGCTCAAAACCAGTTATACGCATCATCAGTTATGAAAGTCCTGCACTCAGTTTATGGAAATTTACTTATTAACAGGATTAACCAGAATGCTTACCTAAGAGCAGTTTAGTCTCTCCGTCTTCTCTTATGTTGAGAATGTAAAATGAATATAAAATTGAAAAATTAAAAGTGACTGCATCCGCCAGTGGCGGGTGCTTTATTGAGCTCCGATACACAGAGTCCTAACAGATTTCAGTGATTCACTTCCTCACTGCTTTTGATGCTCAACTGACTGTTGTACTGGAAGGGTTTTCAAAGCATTCACAGGGAGGCCCAGTCTGAGAAATTGAAGAAAATTAAATGAAGCATGAGGAGGTTCACCGTGCCGACTGGGTTAATGGAGACAGGCATTAAATATATTTATTTCTTGCCGTCCTTGTTTGCCTTCACAGAGCCAGATTAATGAGAAAATCCCACATGCAACATACTTAATAGACAAAAAGAAACGGTCACGAGCTCTGCCCCGGCCTTGTCGGAAGCGTGCAGGGTTCTGGTCCACCTCTGCTCCGCGCCGGGCCAGGACTGGTGCACCAGACGGCTCGCTTGTTCAAAGGCAATTTTTAATTGAATGTCAGTGAAGCAAGAAGAGAACCGGCCACTAATTAACGACTGTCGTAATTGTCCTCATGACGAGTTTGTTTGGACATCATTTGCATAATTAACACCGGGTAATAAATCATTTAAAGGGGAATTGTCTGTCAGACAGCAGGGCAGGATGGGATTCCTTTGTGCCAGGAAGTTTTATCGTCAAAAACAGGAATCTGTTGCTGAAAACACTTTGAGCCAGAGCGTACTTGTTAATAATCTTTTATTAATGATCTTGGGTCAGGGCTGTAGGACCTTGTGCAATATCTACATTCATAAATTAATAATGACATACTGCTAGAGATGTCCCAATCAGGTTTTTTTTGTTTTGTTTTTTTTGCCCACGATCCAAACTGGAGTCATTTCATATTGCATATCTGCCAGTGCAGAGTCCTGATCCAGTACTTGCATTTAACTCAGATACTGATCAATCAAAAAAAAAAATGCCTTGATCAGACATGATACAGATTTCTGCAGTTGGATTGGGATATGCCTACATGCAGCATTTCTCATTAATATCAACAAAACACAATGTTGTATTTCATGACACGAGAAAAACTCTTTAAATTATTTAGTTTTTCTTAAGTCTGATTTCTTTGTTGATTTCAGATGGCAGGACGTTCTTGCAGACGACTGCAATGTACTGAAGATGAAAGAGATGGATGGATAGAAAGAAGTGGTGCAGAATAAAGGGATAAAGAGTCTGTCATTACAAGACTGTCAGCTGTCACAGTTCCTCTAAATCACGGCTGACATTTGGACTTTTTCATCGTTCTCTTTTTTTATTTATTGCATTTATCACAGAATCTCTGCTGTAGTGGGAACAGTACTTTATTATGATGATGTTTGTATTTTTTTCAATCAAGGTTTTTAGAACTTAGATGGTCATAGCTGTTTTGTCATTGCTGTTTATCCTTACGCAAGTGAAGAATATAACTTGTAACAGAGTTGTGTACATATACATATATATATATATATATATATATATATATATATATATATATATATATATATATATATATATATATATATATATATATATATATATATATATATATATATATATATATACAGTGCATCCTGAAAGTATTCACAGTGCTTCAATTTTCCCACATTTTGCTGTTATAGCCTTATTCCAAAATGGAGTAAGTTCATTTTTTTCAGTCAAAATTGTACTCACAACACCCCATAATGACAACATGAAAAAGTTATTTCGAAATTTTTGCAAATTAAGTAAAAATAAAACACTAAGGAATCACATGTACATAAGTACAGGTGAACCCCGTTAACCCATGTATGCCTTAACTTGCATTTTGGCTTAACTTGCAGTCGATTTGTGGACCCCAAAATTTTAGACCACTGTATAAAAATTAACCTTTTCCTCAAATTTGACCATCTTTAGGAGGGGCGGGCGTGAGCATAAATTTACACCTGCCCCTCACACGTGGGGCAAGCCTCTGGGGCAAGGAGCAGGTGCGTGTATAAATCCCGGCCCAATCTGAACCGAATCAGATCATTCTTTCATTGTCATAGCATCCACATCATCTCCTGCAAGTTCGATCAAGATTTTCAAGCAAGCATGTTCTGGTTGTTAAAGTAAGCAAGTTTTCTAGTGCACAAGTGGCCATCATGTCTGGTCGCAAGAAGGATTTAAAGAGGAAGGTCACATCCAGATCCGTAAACAAAAACTTTGAATTGTCCAGAATCGTTTGCACTGACGAAGCCCTCATTGCTGAAGTGCAACAGCCTGAGGAGGAAGAAGATCCCAAACCCACTCCAGATGAAGAAATCGTCACCATCCAGGATCACGGTTCAAATGGTTGAAACTATTGTAATATGGCAAGGTGAGCTGATTATAACTTTTTGCTCATGTTCATTAACTTGTGCCTTCATCTAAGTTGTAGGTCGATTTTGTGGACCCTAACTTGAGCGAGTTAACAGGGTTTATCTGTATTCACACCCTTTGCTCAATACTTTGTTGATGCACCTTTGGCAGCAATTACAGCCTCAAGTCTTCTTGATTATGATGCCACAAGCTTGGCACATCTATCTTTAGGCAATTTTGCTCATTCTTCTTTGCAGCACCTCTCAAGCTCATTCAGGTTGGATGGGGAGTGTTGGTGCACAGCCATTTCTCTCTGCAAATGTTCAGACGGATTCAGGTCTGGTCCTTTTACTAAGGAGTGGCTTCAGTCTGGCCACTCTACCATACAGCCTGATTGTTGGATTAGTGCAGAGATGGTTGTCCTTCTCAAAGGTTCTCCATTCTCCACAGAGGAATGCTGGCCCTTCTCCCCCAATCTCTCAGTTTAGCTCTAGGAAGAGTCCTGGTGGATCTGAACTTCATCCATTTCCAGATGATGGAGACCACTGTGCTCACTGGGATCTTCAAAGCAGCAGAAATGTTTCTGTACCGTTCCCCAGATTTGTGCCTCGAGACAGTCCTGTCTCAGAGGTCTACAGACAATTCCATTGACTTCATGTTTGGTTTGTGCTCTGACATGCACTGCCAACTGTGGGACCTTATATGTAGACAGGTGTGTGTCTTTCCAAATCATGTCCACTCAACTGAATTTATCCCAGGTCGACTCCCATTATGCTGTATAAACATCTCAAGGATGATCAGTGGAAACGGGATGTACCTGAGCTCAATTTTGAGCTTCATGGTAAAGGCTGTGAATACTTACGTACATGTGATTTCTTAGTTTTTTTATTTTTAATAAGTTTGCAAAAATCTTAACAAAAAAACTTTTTCATATTGTCATTATGGAGTATGGCATGTAGAATTTTGAGTAAAAAATTAA